>NW_011888831.1:5902660-5904902 GCF_000151845.1 Pteropus vampyrus
CAAGAAGCAAAGTATCAAATATGTTCAATTACCTACCTATGCTTTACATAATTAGTAAAAACTGAAAGAGAAGCTATTTTTCTGCCAAAGTAAAAGAAATACCAGACTGATACAAAAGTTCTTTTAGAAATACAGAATATGACTGAAGTATTAGATAAGCACACATTTGGTTTTGTTTCTGCTATAAACTGTGGGTTTCACAGGAAAACACTGTTTTGGCTGCTAAAACATACAATGTTCATATTAGATGTTATTACTGCAGTACTATCTATAGTAACTTTACATACTACCGTAATTATAACACCTAGCAATTACACTTAGAAGACACCGATCAACCATAAAAGTACTCTCATAAAAAACTACTTTGCTAATAAAAATTTCTAGGAAATTGGTGACATCTTAATAGCTTATTTTCAGGGAACTTTACACCAAAAATTTTGTTACATCAGTATTAGCTGTCTAAAATGACCGCGTAATTCTTTAAAAACAACTAAAATTCGTAGCTTTCAGGAAAAAACAATCAGATTGTCCATATATCACTTACAAAGGAAAAAAATAATCAGCGGAGCTTCTTTCTTTAAATATTCCCTTTAATAACTCTGTAAATGATAACATACTCCAAATACACTGTATTAACAAATAACTAAAGCAACAACATAAAATTCAATTTTAAAAATATGTATTTCCAACAATTCGGTAGAAAAACAGGTTCCCTTACCTCATCATCATCATCGGAATCATTCCCAAACACTGATGGTTTCTGCAAAACAGGGAGCAACTGCTGTGCTTTCTTTGGCAAAATAAGCCCATACCTGCATTTGTTTTGAAATAAAAATTACACCATTATACTTAAATGTTTAAAAACAATTCATCTACTACTTCTTCCAGATGAAGCTACCAATTCAAAATGTCATACAGCCTATGAATATATAACACTGTTTCTGATTTTCAATCATCGCACAACTCTAAATGTGTTAAGATTTTATAATTACTCTAAGTAATTATTTGTGGACAGGGGCCAAACTCAAATACCATTTTAACCAAAGAAGAGAAATAACTGAAGAGTTCAAAAATGTTTTAGATGGTGAAATGATAGTAAGGTTTTAAAAAGAACATGTTAGTGGAAAGCTCAGTTCATGTCCACTACAAATAAAAAAAACTCTAAATTACCCTTGTGGTCTAATAAGAGTCAAGAAAATAGATTGTTTTTCCTACTGGGTACTTACACAGTTTTAAATAAGTTATTGGGTAATATCATCCACAAAATTTTTTTAAAGATTACATTAACTGAGAAACCCAAGTATTCATAGGGTAAATTTCCATAACACTTTAGTAGGCTCACTTGCTTTGTCTTGAAGCGTCTGAGAGAACACCCCATCAGAGCCAACTCATTTAACTTCTCACATTTTGGCCTGTAAGATGCAGCAATCTCAGGAAGCCACATCAAAAGGATTATACAGCAATGGTAAAACTTCCAAGAACATATAATGTTTCTTTTGCGGCAACGTAAACCCCAATTCCCTATATGCCTACCCTTTTCTGTGGCTTCTCAGCACATTCCTAAAACGAGAAGGGAGGGCGGGAATCGGGACTTGAGCTGCCAAGGAGAAAAAGGCCCGCTAAGCCAGGAATTGTCTCTTCTCATTGCCCTTGAAGGCATCCAAACGGGGAGAGAAACTCAAGCGCGGGGTAGGAAGCAAGACTGAGGGGCCTCAGACCGAGCTTTTGGAAAATAGAAAAGTCTCGCTCTCTGCCCCTCAGCCTAACTTCCTTTATTTCCTCACAAGTTTCTCCCTCAAACTTCGGACATCCATCCTGGAAAATGTGAGGGGGGAGGGGAATATGTGTTCCTCGGGATTTCTCGCTTTTCCCCGTCTCTATCCCTGACGACAAAGCCCCTTCACTTCCAGCGCATTTTTACTCCTCAGCCAAAGACAGTCGCCGTTGTTTCTCATTCCCCAGCCTGACCCTAACTCCCGGATCACTCACTGCCTGCCCGGAATCGCCATCTTGCTCTCGTCTCCGCAGAACGTGGCCGTCGCCGACGTGACGCTGACGCAGACGATGACGTAGTCACGTAAACTCTCGCGCGGCTTTCGGAGTCTTGGAACCACCCTAGCGGCTGGATCCCTCTTTTGAATTGATTTCACAGTTAGGAACTGGGTCCTTTGGCTTTCGGTTTCGTTTGGAAACCCTGGGGCCTCGAAATTAGTAAGAACAAAAGAGTGACAAAATTCTAAGC
>NW_011888831.1:5904952-5926081 GCF_000151845.1 Pteropus vampyrus
AGTTATTGGGTAATATCATCCACAAAATTTTTTTAAAGATTACATTAACTGAGAAACCCAAGTATTCATAGGGTAAATTTCCATAACACTTTAGTAGGCTCACTTGCTTTGTCTTGAAGCGTCTGAGAGAACACCCCATCAGAGCCAACTCATTTAACTTCTCACATTTTGGCCTGTAAGATGCAGCAATCTCAGGAAGCCACATCAAAAGGATTATACAGCAATGGTAAAACTTCCAAGAACATATAATGTTTCTTTTGCGGCAACGTAAACCCCAATTCCCTATATGCCTACCCTTTTCTGTGGCTTCTCAGCACATTCCTAAAACGAGAAGGGAGGGCGGGAATCGGGACTTGAGCTGCCAAAGAGAAAAAGGCCCGCTAAGCCAGGAATTGTCTCTTCTCATTGCCCTTGAAGGCATCCAAACGGGGAGAGAAACTCAAGCGCGGGGTAGGAAGCAAGACTGAGGGGCCTCAGACCGAGCTTTTGGAAAATAGAAAAGTCTCGCTCTCTGCCCCTCAGCCTAACTTCCTTTATTTCCTCACAAGTTTCTCCCTCAAACTTCGGACATCCATCCTGGAAAATGTGAGGGGGGAGGGGAATATGTGTTCCTCGGGATTTCTCGCTTTTCCCCGTCTCTATCCCTGACGACAAAGCCCCTTCACTTCCAGCGCATTTTTACTCCTCAGCCAAAGACAGTCGCCGTTGTTTCTCATTCCCCAGCCTGACCCTAACTCCCGGATCACTCACTGCCTGCCCGGAATCGCCATCTTGCTCTCGTCTCCGCAGAACGTGGCCGTCGCCGACGTGACGCTGACGCAGACGATGACGTAGTCACGTAAACTCTCGCGCGGTTTTCGGAGTCTTGGAACCACCCTAGCGGCTGGATCCCTCTTTTGAATTGATTTCACAGTTAGGAACTGGGTCCTTTGGCTTTCGGTTTCGTTTGGAAACCCTGGGGCCTCGAAATTAGTAAGAACAAAAGAGTGACAAAATTCTAAGCCAGTAGTCCACAAGGTGTGGTCCCGGGACCAGCAGGTACTATCATCCGGAATTTGTTAAAAATGCAAAATTTCGGGCCTTATCCCAGATCTGTTGAGTCAGGAATTGGGTTGGGGCCCAGAAATCAGTATTTCAATGAGCCTTCCAGGTGATTTTGATACGTTTGAAAGCCGCTACCCTAGGCTATCGATTTTTTTTTTTTTTTTTTAACCTCCGAAGTGTTCAATCTGAGTATACCTGGCTCAGGGTAATTTGATGAAAATTTCAAAAGATGAAAATCCTATATGCTAGCAGTGTTTCATAGAGCCAAATGATTAATAATACCATGGCATCTCTGGGTATAGAAATCAAAATCATGTACCACACTCTTATTCTGGTCACAATCTGTGTACCTACTCTACTCAAACTAGTTTTATAGCAGCCCAAGAACTCTTAACTACTGTAGGATGTTTAAATCTTGACCTCTTATTGTGGGTTTGTCTATTTCTTCTTTGAATTCTGTCAGTTTTTGCTTCATGTAGTTCTGTTGTTAAGTAAATAAACATTTAGGATTGCTATATCCTCTTGCATTGAGCCCTATACCATAAGGAAATGACCCCTTTTTTTTCTGTATAAAATCTTCATATTTATTCCATAAAAATGGTACCCATCTCCTATCATCGGAAGTTTATTCTCAAGTAAAAAAAAAAAAAAAACAGGATTGCAATGCCATTATCTTGAATTCATGACTTCCCTTCAAATGTGATTAATAAACGTAATGCTACTAATGATTTGTCCAGATGCCAAAATAATGTCTAACATGTTCTCCAAACACTCTTCTGTAAAATAATTCTTTCTCTGGAATTGAAGAAATGACTCTATTTTTCTTAGCTACTTTATCTGCTATTAACATAACCAGCTTTGATTGTTAGCATAGTATATGTGTCCTCTTACTGTGATAGCCTGCTGAAATGTGAAAGGGTTAAAGGATAATTAAAACCTGAAACTGGACAAAGGAAGTCTATACCTTAGGCCTAGTTTCTGGAACCCCTAACTACATTTTGTTAATCATAAAACTTGTAACGATGAGCTCAGACGCTAACTGCCAATTTTAGCCTGTGTAACCCTGCTTGCTTGCGTGGCATGAAAAATAATCAATTGTATATAAACTGAAAATTACTGTTTGGCCCATGAGAATACTGGCTATTGCCCATGGGAACATAGGCAATCACCCATAGGAACATAACATTCTAACAACAAGCTTTCTGCTTCTGTACTCCCCGCTTGCACACCTGACCAGTGGGTTGACAGGTAGTGAATAGGAGAGAAATAGACCTTTGTGTTTAAGATAGAATGAAGAATGGGATTTAGGGCTTAAAAACCTTGTATCTTGGCATTTCAGGGCTGCTTCTTTGTACAGGACAGCCACCGGCTAATAAACAGACTTTGAGAGCATACTTGGTTTGGTCTATTCTATACAGGCCACAACATTACTTTTAACCTATATTAATCTATTTGTGTCTATATTCAAAGTGCACCTCTTGTTGATAGCATGCAGTTGGGTCTTGCTTTCTTATCCAGTCTGTCAATTGTTTCCTTTTAATTCGGGTGTTTGGAACACTTTTCATTAAAGTGATTATTAGTATTGTCAGCATAAGAAACATCCAAACGCATAGAGAATTTTTATGAGTTTATTTCAGCCAAAATGACAATGGCTAGGAAGCAAAATCTCAACGGATTGAGAAAATGCTCCAGAGAATGGCAGTTTTGTAGTTTATTTAATATGTTAGAATAAAAGGAGGAGACAAGAGTCACGTGAAATCCATTGGTGGTAGATTAAGGGGGCAGGAGAAAGCAAAATGGGAGCGAGATCTCTGAGATTGGATAAAAAGTAAAATGGAGAGCTACATACTTTTACATTGATGTGCTGTTAATAACGTTTACAGCACACAGAGATGGTATGTGGGAAACAACAAGGAGGGGTTTGCTCTGGTTGTGCCCTTAAGTGTCTAGAAAGCAGATTACTTTGACATTTCAAAGGTATGTTATCTTAGATGCAAAAAGACAATAGGCTCACTTAAGGTAAAGATTAACCTTTGTCAAGGAAGCTACAGACCTAGGACATAACTACCCTCCATAACTCATTTTTAGTTAGGAATTTTTATGTTCAGACCATCTTGTATGGTTACTTTAGGTTTCTGAGTTTGTAAAGCCTGCCATGCAGGCCTCCCCTGAGCTTGGCAAGTTTAATTTGTGGCCCCTTTTTTCATCTACAGTATGGTTGCAAATTGTTTTCTATTTTCCCCATCTACTCTCCTCCCAAACGCGTTTTTTAGCACTTTTCTGGATTATTTTTTATGATTCAGTTTAAAATTTTTATGATTTAACCTCATTATTGGCTTCTTAGCTACACTTCTTAGCTTACTATTTTTAAGGTGTTGCATTAGGGATTCCTGTACATATCTTTGACTTATCACAGTCTACCTTCAAGTAAGAGTATACTACTTTATATATAGTATAAAAACACAAAAGTATACAATACTTCCATTTTCCCTCTTTTGGACTTTGTGCTATTATTGTCACTCATTTACTTCTACCTATGTTATAAATACACAGTAAATTATTTTTGCTTTAAATAATTATATTTCAAGAATATTTTAAATAAGAAAAAAATTATGTTTACCCACATATTTACCTTTTCCAGTGTCTCCATATTTTTGTGTAGATCCAGATTTCTATCTAGTATAATCATCTTTTTAAAACTCTTATTAAGATGTAATTCACATATCATGTAACTCACTCATTTAAAGTGTACAATGCATCGGTTTTGAGTATATTCAGAGAGTTGTACTACCATCACCAGAATCAATTTTAGAATATTTTCAATATCCACCCCAAACCGTGTACCCATTGAGCACTTCTATTTTCTCCTAACCCCTCCACCCCCAAACCAAGCAACCACTAATCTACTTCTGTCTCTATGGACTTGGAATTCTATCAGTTTTTGCTCCACATATTTTGAAACTCAACATTAGGTGTATAGAGATTTGAGATTATTATGTCTTAATTAATTGACCCCTTTTTCATTATGAAATGACCTTCTTTATCATGGTACTATTCTTTGCTCTGAAATCTACTTCTCGTGATGTCGTTATAGTCACTTCAGCCACTCCAAATATTTTCTTTTGACAGTAACTCTAGAGAAAGCAAAAAGATGTTCAGAAAGGAAAATAATTATAATTTACTACATGAGTAAGCCCTAGATAGCATACATATTCATCATAATGCAAACAGTGAATATTGATCTATTCTAATCTAAATTACAGTGTAATTATATTGGGAAGAATAGAGGGATAGGAAATGGATGTGTGTGTGTGTGTGTGTGTGTGTGTGTGTGTGTGGACACACATGCTGAAATAGGAGTTTTGTGGGTCATAGGTCTCTGTGGCAGCTACTAAGTTCTGCCCTTGTAGTGTGAAAGTAGTCATAGACAATATGGGCATGGCTTTTCCAATAAAACTTTATCGTAACAGGCAACTGGCCAGATTTAGCCTGTGGGATGTTGATTAACTCCTGAGCTAAAAGAACTGAAAGTAGTTGACTTAGAAGCAAGGGAAATAGGGGTGAGGTGGGACTGGGAAATGCTCTGGTCTTAACAGACCTTGTACAACAGGGTGACTCTTTATGAGCACGTGTTACTTTGTTTAAAATAAAGAATCAATAAAAGGTATAAATAAAGGCCCCTGCCAGAGCTGTCTGCCTCTTGCCTAAAGAGACTGGGGAATTAGTTACACAAAGTTATAGCTCAATACCCTATATAAATGCAAGTTTTTGAATTGGAATATTGAACTGTAGTCTCCCACTGCCCTTGTGAGATTTTCCAAAAGTTAGAAGGCTGATTTCTCAGATGCAGTGTTGCAGAGTTCGAGTTCTTCGATCTCTCGGCAGGGTCTGCAGAAATGGTTGTATCTACAGTAGTGAATCAGAAACACAGAGAAGGCTTCTAACATTTTGAACCCAAGTTTGGGAACACTGCTCCTGTTGCTATTTATAGTTTGATTTGTCCATGGTTTGGGTACTTTTATATTAGGCCTTTTCACAAATTGGTCTCCCTTTGACAAGGGGCCAACCCCAATTTAAGCAGCTGGGGCTGGAGAGTCAGGGTCACATGGAACAAAATATAGGCACCTAGAGGTGCCTCACTAGTTGCAAGACAGTCTGAGCTCAGCCAATAGATTGAGGACAGGTAAAATATGGTTAATGACTAGGCATTGGAACACCCACTAAGGGTAATTATCATCCCTAAAGACAAAGAAATAGGCAATATTTAATTGATCTTGTCTGTTGAGAGTGGTCCATATAAGATCATATAGGGGAGAGTTAATGATGATGTGGGGTGAGGTTAGGTGGAAGTAGCATTGCATAAAACCTTACATGAGCAGAATGAAAAGTCCCTAAATTACCTGCAAAGGGTCTTCTGAGTTAGTGGATTTGGAATGTCTGTGGGAGGTAAGGGCAGCTGGTTGTTTGATCATGTCACAAGAGACCACATATTGTATGATTCCATTTATATAAAATAGGCAAATCCATAGAGAAAGCAAGATTAGCTGTTGCCTAGGGCTGCGGTGGGGGAAAATGGGGAGTGACTGCTAATGGGTATGGGATTTCTTATGGTGGTGATAAAATGTTCTAACATTGATTGTTGTAATGGTTGCACAATTCTGTGAATATTCTAAAAACCACTAAATTATACACATTAAGTAGGTGAATTGTATAGTATGTGAGTTATATATTTCATTAAAGCTGTTAAAAGAGCCAAAAGGAGCTTTTCTGAGATTCCAATATTGTTGTATTGAAACCTTATGTTGTTCTTGGACCATGGAAAGCTGTAAATTATAAAGGGAAGTCTGGATGGTCTACACCATACGGTGTCATTGTTACCTAAAAGCTATGGAGAGTCAATAAAAAATTCAACTAATCAAGGCTAAGCTCCTGAAGTATATGTAAATATAAGTAAATAAATAAATCTATTGGGTCAAATAGATTTAAATATAAATCTATATCTAAATTTTTGTGAAGTATAAGTAATATCTCCTTCACTAAAAAAGTAAGCTCCTGGTATTAAGGGATAATATTTTATTTAAATGATGGTTAAATATATTCAACCAATCTTCCTTGTTGTTTGTTAAACTTTCAAGTAGTTTCCAAAAGACATAACATGGTATTAGCCTGGTAAAGGTTAGAAAGTTTTAGTGAGATGCGTGGGGTGCTGGCATGGGCAGTAAACCAGAAATTAGGACACATAGGTGCTAGGTCCACCCTGCCTCTGACTAGCTGTTGTTATCTAGGTAACTCACTCACTCTTTGAGACTGTTTCCTCATTTATAAAATGGGGATAATAATATTAAGACTGCTTACTTACAGGTTATTGGGAGCATCAAATGAGCTAGTATGTGAAAATATCTCAAACAAGTTAAAGCACCACACAAATGTGTTATATTTGTTATCATTAACCTAAATGCCATTTGGTTAACTTAACTCCCATGATATTGGTTAAAAATGAGCATTCTGCAAAAATTTCCCCTCCTTGCTGCCTAAAATGCCATTTGTATTCACAGTGAACTCTTTAGAAGCTTGTTCTGAACCTATCAGGATATGTGGATATCAGTTTAATATCTTCAAGAACATTATTCCTAGAAATGTTGCTGCAAATGCCCTGAAACAGGCTTATAGGTTAAAGCTGGGCATACGATCATCCAAGAGATGAGGACTGGTAATAACACTGCCATCTTATCAGAAAAGGTTAAAAAGGGACCTCCAACCTCAAATTATAAGATGCTTGGAACACATCACATTTTGCCAACCAAATAAAGAAAATGTAGTTTAATTTCCCAAAATTTTTATTAAAAATGAACTGTATCATCAGATATTTTATTTCAAAGATGAAATCTCACAACAGCAGTAAAGTTTGCTCCAATAACAAGCTTTAAATAAATGTAAATTCTTTTTTGCAGTTCTTGAACTCGAGTGGTTTTTATTATAAAGACAGGTGTTTTCTTTTTTCCATGAGTCACGGACAAACATTTTCCCACAAAATTTCTATTCATTGAGATAACTTTTAAGTTGTTAAGGTAAGTGATGGGGGTAGGGAAATAAAAAGAGAGAAGAGGTGCTGCTCATACAAGTCTTTGAAAAATTAGAAAAACAATTCCCAGTCTATTTCTTAAAATCTTTATTATTTGGTACTTTTTTGATGTAAAAACTGCTATTTTCCCCCTAAATCTTTAGTCTTTACTTTGTACCTTAAAAGATTAAAATAACTCTACCCAATTAACCATAGTAGTTACATGGTAGATACAAAGGTAAAACCAAAAGGAAATTTTAAAATATATTCTATAACATACATTTGGTTATGGCTACCACAACTGGATATTTTTTAAATCAAATTTCTCCTTAGGTAGCACTTTTGGTTTTCGAAAGTGCTGAGGTCAGTGTCCAGGAGATAAATATGTCTATGTGTCACTCCTTCCAATTGAAAATATTTTATAGTTAAGAATACCAAACATGACAAAAACATCCTAAATACAGTACCAATTCTATTAGCATTTATCGAGCAAGCTTCTACCTGGCATTTTTGCATACACACAGGAGTCAGTCTTGGAGGGCAATGGGGGTGTAATAGCACTATTTAGTTTTTTGTTTAACTGCATGAGAGCTAAACAGATGTGTGACCAGTGGTATAGGTACTCGATGACAATGTTACCAAATTTCCATACTTCGATTCGAGAATGACCTGCACCAAGACAAAAAAAGTTAGTGTGGATAGTTTTGATCTCTTATTATTAAAATTTAAGTTCCAGTATTATGACGAAAGTTCATTAGTTATGTTTTGAGTCAAAAGGATGACAGAATCTTGTTTAAATATGTAATTATAGGAAAATGGATAAATTTTGGTATATTCATCTAATGGACTACTATACAGCATTTAACAAAACTACAGCTACCTATATCATGTAGATAAATCTCAAAGACATTGAGCACAAAAAATTATAGAGTAATATATTCTTTGGGTACAATTAAAAAACAGTTTTAAAACTTGTAAAATAATATTATATTGTTTATGGACTCATAACCATGTAGTAAAAGAAATCATTCATGAAACTGATAAACACCAAATTCATAGAAGCATTATCTCTAGGGAGGAAGAAAAGAGAATAGGATCAGGGAGGGGTAGAAAGTTTGAACTGTTCCTAAAATATTTTATTTCTTTAAAAAAGTCTGACTCAAACATGCATAATGCAAAGGTTGGATATAGAATGTGGCTCCATAATGACTACACAGGTGTTAGTCTCTAACTTTATGTTTGGAATATTTCCTAATATAAAATCATTTTTAAATATATAATCACTGCACGCCATTATGTTTCATTTGCAAACTATTGAACTGCCGTTTATAAAAGTTACACTTTCCAGGAGTCAATGACTATTTTCGGATAGAATGGTCCAGTGGAAAGAGAATATACTTCTGGAGTTGAACAGATCTGGATTCCGATCTTGACTCTACCCCAACTAGTCTTCTGACCTTGAGCAGGTCACTTAGTTGCTCTGAGCCTGTTTCTTCTTCCATAAAACAGAGATAATACTGCAGATTTGTTATGAGGATTAATGAGAAAAGATATGCAAAAATCTGTCACAGAGTAGCTACTCAAAAAATTAATTACTGTCCTTCTTTCAAGTGTCTCCCACCCTCAGGTCTATGTTTTATTCAATTTTGTTAATTCTAGTGTCTAACACAGTACCTAACCCAATAAATGTTTGCTGATTAGAGTTGAATAAACCATATATGATACTTATAATTGAATAAGAGGAATTAAATGTCGTCTTCTATCCATAACTCATTAATAACAATGACAATCATTTATGGGTATCTATTAGAATGACAAAACAGAACATATCTTATTTCTCTATCTTCTATCAACATGAGGGAACAGGTTCCCTGAATTAGATTTAGCTTTGTATGGTTTTGAAGATATCACTATGATAAAAGGTACAATACGGGATAGGAAAAGCACATAAAATGTGGAAAATACAAGTCTCAATTCTTCAGGCCTACTTTAAAACATGCGGACACAATGGTCTAAAATTCTTTTGAGTGCGTGCATGCGCGCACACACACAGGCACTCTTTTTTTCTAATTGTAAGTGTTCAATAAACGTTGAAATATTAAATTATGTCCTAAATTAGGTTTTTTAAATGCTAAAAGTTCAGATTATAGCTCAGTAATATTAGTAACAATTATAAATAAAAACAAAAGCAAATGCTGGTCATGAGAGTATATTAAAAACACCTGATTTATTTTAAGTTATGGGCAATACTAGACCAATCAACATATATACT
Source organism: Pteropus vampyrus (assembly GCF_000151845.1). Classification (NCBI taxonomy): domain Eukaryota; kingdom Metazoa; phylum Chordata; class Mammalia; order Chiroptera; family Pteropodidae; genus Pteropus; species Pteropus vampyrus. The sequence continues at coordinate 5,914,330 of NW_011888831.1, forward strand.
TAAAATATTGAGATGCTTTTGTTATAATTGATCTCCTTTGTATTTATTAACTTCCTGGTACCTTTACAAGGTAATGTTATAGGCTGCAAAGATTACTCTGATTATCTTAATGTTCGATGTCATGAATCTAAATTAAAGTGCACCCTAGAATACTCCTAAAACTGGTTCTGATTTTCTGAGATATAACAGCTCTGCTACGCCGCACAGTTTTTATTCTGCCCTTCCTAAATCCCCATTAAGAGCTCTGTTCCCCCGCCGCCTGCCACAGTGTTCTTATCTGACATCCAAATGAACAGACCCCTATCTGCAACCATTATTAAGCTAGTCAGCCATCTCCATGGTGATTCAAGGACACAAGGATGAGTGAGGTCGCTCCCTTTAACAAGCTCCTGTTGCTTATTTCCTGTCTTATTGTTACCAGGGACATAAGCTCCGAACCTGTCTGGGCCATCGTTGCTGTTTTCGTGCCCTTTCCAATGAGAGATGGATGCGTTAAACAACTGGCTCTAATGATTCCTCTAATGAAGCCTCCTTTGCTATTGGGTTCCCATTGACAATGGTTGAGCGCTACTGTCCTCTTGTGGTGGATAGGTGCCAGTTCTTTGCAGCTTGGTGGACGACAAAGCCCTCTGGCATAGATTTTGTAATTCTTTCAAACAGATACACTATAATTTTTTTCTTTTCTAACCATAAGAAATAATGCTTTTTTGCTTTGCCCTGATAAGGATTATAGTAAATTATCTGAATACATCTGAGCTAAAATAATTGCTGAGTCAACTTTTGAATCTGTTTATAAACCTATTACTTTAGAAATATTTTATGGTATTTTTGTAAGTTCCAGTTTAATCAAACTTTTAATTACATAGGGAATTCATTTTGCTGAAAACATTGGGACACTATAAGATATTTCTAATTAAAACTCCATTCTGGATCTCTGCTTTAACACTGGGTTAATTTAAATCCTTTAGGAATTATAGACAATTGGAAAGATGAGCAAAGCAAAAAAGAATGAAGTGCTTAAGCTTTAAGTCCAAAAGTTAAAGTGTAACTGCTCCTTTCAACTAACAACTAACCCAAGATCAGCAGTATTTCCTGAAAGTTCCTCTCCTTATCATTAGTTCTCTTAGTTTTAGTTCTTTTATTTCTATTGTTTCACATACCCTCTGTCATCCCTTAATATTACTGCCACATGCAATGAGCTGAAGTTCTATGCAACATATACTTAAACGGGTATGTGTGTGCAAATTTCAGTTTTTATGTGGGCAGGAGAACTCATATTTGCCATGGTAGTCGAACATTTAATATGTCACTGTTAATTTAATGTGGTCCCAAATGTGGAAAGTTCAGCTTCCAGCTTATCAGGAAAGAATCAACATTAAATGAGAAGGTAAAAATTTTTTCTCGAGTTATCAAAGCTTGGATGGAAGTTTGCTTCAGGCTGAACATTGAGTTCTTGCAAGTATATTAGTTTCATTCCTATTGTAATCATAATTTCTATATAATATCACACTTGTTGGCTTTTTAAAATGACGTAGCTATAAAACAAATTATGTATGAATTTTATTCAATGCAATTTATCTTTACGAAAATTCATACCTTTATGCAGTGGCCTCTAAGCCCTTTGATCATGTACCTCTATCACTAATAAATGTTGAGCATGATCCCCATATATGTATGTTTATTTATAAATTATTTTAAAACACTTTCTAAAAAATAGATATTAGACATTGATGGGAAAAATTATTACAAATAAAAGTCTCACAATATTTTTCTTGTATTCTGATGGTATAGGAGTACCGGTTATTTGTGCCTTTTGTTTGCTTCTGTTTGTTTGGAGCTTACTGGGGGAAACCCATATACAGGTGTCTCAATATTCAATAGACACACTGATACTCCCCATTTTCACTCTGTTACTCTCCTTCTCAACTGTGTATGATATCCCCCAGCCTAGAGATGTTCTATGTTACCTTCTCCAAGGAATAAATTTCTAGGATTGGGAGCTGAAGTTGCCCAGTGGTGTGAGGTAGAGAAGATGAGATACAGAGACCAAAACACTAAAACAGAGAGAATGAGGAGAAACCGCAGGGAGAAGAAAACTTCAAAAAATAATTATCATTAATACCCTCAGAGAGAGAAGATGTTGAATCCCTGAAACATAACAAGATGTTGCAGAAAGCAAATATTTAAAGAATAACAACAATAAATCTATCAGACATTAAAATATGCAGAAACAAAAATTCAATAGAATTAGAAGGTTGATAGAATGTCTCAGAAAGTGAAACAAAAAGATAAAAAGATGGAAAATCAGAAAATATAGATTTTGGAGACCGAATATAGGAGATCCAACATCTAAATAATAGGAGTTCCAAAAAGAGAACACAGTAAAGAAATGCCAGGGCAACCATTAACCTCCAGGTCACTTCTGTGTAAATGACAACAAAGCATCTATCATGGATGAATGCACTCTGTGAGCACACAGTTTGGTGAGCAGAAAAAGATGTGTGAAGAAAGAGATGCCCCTTCTCCAGGTAGATGTAGCCTTAATCTAAATAAAGTACACAATTTAGTGAATGAAATCCTGATTAGATTTCAGCTCCCATCCACCTTCTCAGCAGGGCATCTTTGTGCAGTGCACAACTTAACACAGCCATAAGCAGCAACCTGAAGCCATGGAGGAAATCATTAAGGACTTAAGGACCTGAGTTTCACAGTTGAAAAGCCCCACTGAGTGTTCAAATCAATGGATGAAAATAGACCCATAAAGAGGCATATCATTATGAAATTTCACAATCTTGGGTATAAAGGACAGCTTCTGGAGAGAAAACAAAATAAAAAAAAGAAAAGATTCAGACTTCTCAGTAGCAATTTTGGCCCTTCCCAAGTTTCTTCTGATAATGGAGCCATTTCTTCAAGAAGTTAAAGTTTCCATATGACCTAGTATTCCACTCCTAATTTTATGTCAATGAGAACTGAAAACATATGCTTACACAAAAACTTGTAAACAAATGTTCATAGCATCATTTATAATAACCAAAAAGTAGAAACAACCTATATATGTCCATCAGCAGATAAATGCATAAATAAAACGTGACATATACATACAATACACTACTATTCAGCCATAAAAAAGCAATGAAATACTAATCATCCTAAAACAGAGATAAACCTTGAAACATTATGCTAAGTGAAAGAAGCCAGATATAAAGTCCACCTATTGTATGATTCTGTTTATATGAAATGTCCAGAATAGGCAAATCTATAGAAACAGAAAGTAGATTAGTGGTTGCCAGTAGCTAGGTGGGGATGGGCAAGGGAGAGTGACTGCTAATGGGTACTGAGTTTCTTTTGGAGTGATGAAAATGTTCTAACATTAGATAGTGGTGATGGTGGCACAACCTGGTATATATACTAAAAAGTACTGAATGGTAGGTACACTTTAAAATGGTGAAATTTGTGGTATGCGCATTATATTTCAATTTCTAAAAAAAAAAAAAAAAAGGTAGGGAATATCTTCAAAATTATAGTACCTAACAAACTACAAATCAAATGTGAGTTTGAATAAAACCATTTTCAGACATGGGAACTTTTAAAAAATTTACCATTCTTGCACTCTTACTCAGAAAACTACTAGAGATATCTACTTCAAAACATGGGAGTAGACCAAGAAAGAATGAACCAAGAGAATAGCAAAGTCCTATGATAGTGGCAAAATAAATTTCAGAAAGGCAGTTGTGTAGCAGATCTGCAGTAGGGGAGGACTCCAGATAAAAAGAAAATTAAGATTTCTAGAAATAATGGCTTCAAGAATAAAAAGAAATTGGAACTTTAAAAATTACCTAATAGAACTGACCTTTTGAGAAATTATATGAAGAGACAAATGGAAGGAGTGGGAATTATCAAGAGTACAAAGAAAACTAAGCAATTTTTAAAATAAAGGGCAATTTACTTCATGAAAAACTAAAAGTGAAAAAAGGAGCAATCAAAATATGCTACAACACTCAACTGTGGATAATATTTGCATAAACAAAATTATGTGAACATTAGGTTTTAATTTAGTCCCCAACTGTAATATAGCTACATTAGGAGGATGGGGTAAAAGAATGGTAATGTAACAGAACCGAACTTTCATCTATAATGAGGAAATCACTTGACAAGGTTTTAAATAATCAGAAGATAGCAATATTGCATATTATTAGAAATAAAGAAATGTACAAATACCAGAAAAGCAGTTAAGAGTCAAAAAGAATTGCCTCTAGTGAGGGGAACTTGAGAGAGTGAGGAGAGAGAAGAGGGATGGGCTAATGACTTTTGTTAGCAGGCATTTAGTTCTAATAGATCTTTTAAAGTACTTTAATAAAAATATAATTTTAACAATCCTTTTGGATGAAAGATGGTTTTAACATCACTAAAATGAAAAAAAAAAAACAACACATGAGTGTCAAGAGAACTTGAAAAATATGCTTACCTTAAATTGAAAAATGTTCTCATTAAACTGATTTTGAAAAGCTTTTATCAGATATAAAAGCAGCAGTGATATATTACTTAGACAAATAAAATCATTTTTAGTTATTTTTCTTAATTCAAATAACTACTGTTGAAAACTTCAAAATTTAACACCAAAAGATATGATAAGAAACAAAAAGGAAATTGCTGATTTGATTTTTTTTTCTTTCCTCCACCCCCCACCTTCCATGACTTGGACCAAAAATAGAGTCTGCTTGCATGGGAAATGGTCAAGCATCCAAGCCCCAGGTCTTTAACAAACTCCCAATAGTCTCATGAACAGTGTGTGAATGAATACTTGTCTAATATCTTAACTAAAAGGGCCCTTAAGAGGTTCTTGCCAGGAAAAAGGGAATCTATTCTAAAACTGAATGGACTTTTTCCTTCTCTAGAGCCTGAAATCTATGAACATCTCATAAATGGCACACTCTAGGCTCCCTGTTAAACCCAGTTTAACTGTGATAGTTACTCTTTTACTACAAGTAGGAATCAACAACCCTGGAAGGGATTACCACCCAAGAATACTAGGTCTAAAAAGTTGGTAGAGAACTGTTACCGAATCCAAGCCAATGGCAGTATACAAAGGGTATACCGCGTCCTTGGTATCTTGTTGTTCATTTCACTCTGACTCATAAGAGCCCAGCACATCCTTACAGTTGCAGATTCAGTTCATTGCTGTACTTATATTTGTTATTTCTGGACAGCTGGTAGAATCTTGTGAAAGTTTCTTGTCTGATCTTCAGCCACGTAGTGGGAAGTGAAGGAAAGAGTCTTGTTCCACTTTCAGAATGGAGAGGGACAGAGAACAGCACTTGGTAGAGCCATCATGGTGGCAGTAGCAATTAGGAAAAGATCTCCTGGAAGGTGAATCTTGAGGACAAGCGTTAATCAGTTGTGAGTCCAGCATTCCTTCCCCTCAGTGGTGGGCCATCTCCCTCCATTGTCATCCTTGGAGAATCACGATGGCAATCATCTTTACAAATAATAGCACTGAGGCTCTTGCTGCTTTGGCAGAGGAAGAGTCCTGGGACTCTTGCAGGAAAAGTGGAGGGTCTAGGGAACACCTGCTGAGACCAGTATCTGTGGACATATAGACCCTGGGCTTTTGGTATGGGAAGGAAGTACAGCCATTTGACAGAAATACAGGTTCTAGACTACAAAATGATTCTGGTCACATTTTAATGGAAGACAGCTCTTTTTGCCTCGAGGTCTAAGAACATTTCCTGGTACACAACATCTGTTCAAACCTCCTAGGAGGGGGACATGGGACAGGTATGGGGCACCCTACAGAAAAGTCAGGCAAGGCTGACAGCAGAGGTCCAAAGTGGAGTGGGGAGAAAAGATCCTTGAGAAGGTGGTCAGGTCATGGGTCTCCAAGTAGAAGAGGCCAACTACTGGGAGTACTTTAGGCAGAAGGTAGCGGGCAATTGATGTGCTACTGTAGGTACAGCTGTCTGGGAGTGGTCACTGGAGTCACTGGGTCCCTTACAGGGAAGTATGTCAGCAATATTCATATGCTATGGCATAGCCTTGGTAAGCCAAGCCTGCTGAACAAAGTGGCTCCCTCATAGGTGACTGCCTCACTCTAAAGGTGACACAGCTGCCTAGAATGCTGCCAGAATATAAAATACCCCTTTCTAGAAATACAAATCAAAATCACAATGAGATATCATGTCACACCTGTTAGAATGGCTGTGATCAAAAAGACAGGTGTTAATGAGGATGTGAAAAAATTACAAGTGTTGGCAAGAATGTGGAAAAACGAGAATGCTTGTGCACTGTTGGTGGGAATGTAAATTGGAACAGCCACTATGGAAAACAGTATGGAGGTTCCTCAAAACATTAGAAATAGAACTACCATATGATCTAGCAATTCCACTTTTGCATATATATCTGAAGGAAATGAAATTGCCATCTTGAAGAGATAGTTGCACCCCCTTGTTCATTGCAGCATTACAATAACCAAGACATGGAAACAACCTAAGTGTCCATTGACAGATGAATGGATAAAGAAAATAAATGTAGTACATATATATAATGGAATATTATTCCACCATAAAAAAGAAGGAAATCGTGCCATTGCAACAACATGGATGGACTTTGAGGGCATTATGCTAAGTGAAATAAATCAATCAGACAGAGAAAGACAAATACTATATGACCTCACTTATATATGGAATCTAAAAAAACCAACTCATAGAAACAGCGAACAGATTGGTAGTTGTCAGAGGCAGGAGTTGGAGGGTGGAGAAAATGGGTGAAACCGGTCAAAAGGTACAACTTCTAGTTATAGCATAAATAAATTCTAGGAGTGTAACGTACAGCCTTGTGACTATAGTTAACAATATTGTATTGTTTATTTGAAAGTTGCTAAAACAGTAGATCTCACTAGTTCTCATCACAAGAAAAAAAATTGTAACTATGTGTGGTGATGGATGTTAACTAAACCTATTGTGATGATTATTTCACAGTATATACATATATCAAATCTTTATGTTGTATACCTTAAACTAACACAATTTTATATGTTGTTATTGCAATAAAATTGGGAAAAAATAAAATGTACCTTTTCTGAACATTAAAAAAATACTTCTTTTCAGAACTAGGATGAAGTGGAGTAAAAATTGGCAGCAGAAGCCCTAAGAAAGTGCGGGCATATCATCAGCCCTAATTCTATTTTCTTGGCAAAATTGTTAGTTTGGAAGGCTTGGTGGATTAGAAGCTATGCTAACTTGCATTCCCTCCCCATTCTGGGCAGAACCTACAGATACTATTGGTAGCATTTCATACTGGCTGGAGTCACTGAGTAGGGGCCTTACTTAATGCTACTAAAAGGCTCAGATAAACTTATAGCAACAGATTGCAATGCTGGAAGACTCCTCTCTTTCTGGCACAAAGGAAAATGTGCCTTAAAGAGTTCCCGTCTTTCTCCAAATGAGAACCTTAGAATTTCCTGATATGACTGCGTCTGAAGGAGAGAGGGTTGGTATCTGGGTAGCTGATGAACTGTCTTGATTGTTGCAGAGGCTGTGATAATGCTAAAGACATAGTGGTGGTGGTGGTAGGGGAGTCTAGGGGATATTGGTTTCTGGCTGAATCTAGTTTTGTTAACTGCAGTTGGTATTCTTGCCACCTAAGAACACTGTTGGGAAAGAGAAAGTGGTAGGGAGCAGTGGAGATCAAGGGTGCTCAGGAATCAGCACAGATGAAAGGGGAGGCAAGCAGAGGAAACAAATCTGCATGTTTTCTGTATATGACAACAAGAGATAAATCTGATAAGCAAATCAAAAGTGGAGCCTGAAGAGATTTCTTTGAAGCATTGGTACAATACCACAGATGCCTTTGTCTGGAGATGGGCTTATTAAGGGGAGCATCAGTCTAAGAGGACACAAGTGACCCTGACAGCAGAGTCTGGATCTAGGCCAAGAGGCTGGCAGATTGGGTGGGGACCAAAGTGGATAGGGGCTCAGGAAAAACGTCAGTTCAACAAACTGGTTATACATGGAGGGTGGTGAATACTGGGGCTCATGATGGGGACTAACTCTATTCCAAAAGGAAGAGCAGCAATGAGGCATTGACATAGAAAACACTTCTTCAGGATTTTCAAGTCTTCAGTGAACAGTAAAGTATAGAGCAAGTATATGCAAGTATATAGTGAACAAGTAGTTATTTTCATTGTTGCTGTTATTGTTTCCCTTGAATCACTTCCTTAGAAGTGATACCTGTAATACCTATGAATCCAGAGGCTCCCATGAATCAGCCCAGAGTGATGAGGCTACAGTAGAAGCCATTCCAAATAAGAATTCTAATCTTTACTCACATCACTCATAGTCCACATTAACTCATGTTAACTTTTATTTGAATCTCATGTTCTCTCTTATTCTCTAGCACTCCTAAACTTATGGAACTATCTAGCCTTCCTAGGCAAGGAGATCTCTCTCATCCATGCACACTGGCTCGCTGTTATGTGCTTCCCCTGTACTACATGCATCCACTGCCACAGACACCTTGAGGAGTGTGGTGTCTTCCTCTGGGTTGCCTTTTCCTTCCTCTTGTCTGAGGGTCTCTGGTTTTGAGCCTCATGGATCATTTTATATCACATAAGTCCAGAAACCCTTCTGACTTGGTCTAGAGTCTCCACAGAGAGTAAGAGAGGGATGAGGAGAGGGACAGGTTTAGTGAGAAATTTCTACAGAGCCATTTTCCCAATTAATAATTAGTTTTTCATAAATAACAAAAAAGAAACAAACTTTAATATTTATTCCTTACTGCTCCATTCACATAAACAACCTGAGGTCTCTGGGATAATACGCACCTGTGGAGGAATGTGTGCTTGTATATGTATATTTACTCTCATATGTGGCTAATTTTCTGTGGCCAAAGAGCTCATCACCTTCTCCAATCTGGGAGCCTCACTGCTATCAATTCCTGCTGATTTTCCTCCTCCAAAAAGCCTACATTATTTGTCTATAAAGACTCATAATCTAATATTTTCTTTGATTCTTCATTGAAACTAAAGATAATAATAGTCCTTTTATTTAATGCTCTTGTTTCTTATCCTCACTGGAGCCCCTATTCACTTTTGTTTTTTAATGAATAATGCACATGTAATTAATAAGTGGAACATAAACGTGCTTCTGAATTCTCACATGTGTGGCATAGGAAGTCACTTTGGGGAATGCAGTAGATTGTATATAGGGTCCCTCCTTTTAAAAGGCTATAACCAGAACTATTTTTTTTCCTAATTGATGAATTGATGAGCCACTTGCTTTACTCAAGTATCTCTGAATTGCAACTGCTTTTTATTGCTGTTAGTATATATTTAGAACATAATTCAGTGAAAATTTACCTCCAATATATTCACCAATGAGCTTTAAATTAAGTCCCACATGCTCAGCAGTTGGATCAAAGGAACAAATTTTCTCGACTAAGCGTCTGTTAACGTACTGTGAACAAAAAACAAAAGTTATGAAATCATCGGCAAGTGAAACTACAGTACCCAATTCACCAGTTTACATAATTTTATTTATATAAATTTGAAAACAGGCAAAACCAATTTAAAGTGTTAGAAGTCAGACTTCTGGTCACCCTTGGGGTAAGTGTGTGGGGCTGGGGAGGGCAGTAGGAGAGGGTACAAAGGAAGGCTTTTTGGATACTACTAACGATGTTTCTTGATCTAGGTGCTGGTTATAAATGTTCATTGTGTAAAATTTATTGCATTTGGACACTCATGATTCATATAATTATGATTTATATACCTAAACTTGTGTGGGTTATTTTTAATAAAAAAAAGAGTACTTATAAAAAAAACAACTTACCACTGTTTCTGGTCCAGATGGTAAAATAGGAAATGCTGTGCTCACCTCCTCCCACAACCACATTAGAATTACAAATAATTACAGAATTACAACAAAATTACAGACCAACCATCATTTAGAGTCACCTTAAGTCTAGCTGAAGTCCTATAACTAAGGATATATAGAAAAAGCTAAATTGAGACTGATAGAAGGAACAAAGATGAAGAACAAGCTGGTCCTACACCCACACGCAGCACTTACAAATAGAGAGGGATATCTCAGCTGCAGAGTTCCCCACTGAGGAGCAAGCAGTGCCAGCTCTATACCAGGATCCCCAGCCCAGTGTTCCAGGGCCAGGAAGAGAAGTCTCCATAACTTTTGGCTGAGGTTATGGCTGAGTGAGATAGACGGAAGATGGAGTCCCAGGCATTCCTCTTAAAGGGCCTGCACATGAACTTACTTAATGACGGACTCACTTGCTCTGAGCTCCAGCACTGGGGCAGCAGCTTGAAAGGTACCAGGGACATACCATAAGAACTGAATTGTCTGGTTTCAGGGTAAGAGTTGGAAGGGCAGCTTCTTCTCAAACAAAAGTGCTGGCAGAAGTCATTGTTCCTTTGTTGAGCCCTCCCTTCATCCAGGTTGAAGACATAGATGGATGCCATATCTGAGTCTCCATCAATCTGGCTAATACCATTTGGCCTACTCAAGTGATTCCCTGAGAGCCCGCCCCACCCAACTTGTGGGCATACCCAAGCTGCTTCCAATGGCTTTTCTATACAAACAGCCTGTCTTGGCTCATACTGTGGACTTTACTAAAATCTCTTAAAGATTCACAAACCCCAAACATGCAGCAGCTGGTCTCAACATGCCCTGTACCTCTTTCTAAGCAGCTCTAAGCCCAGCACAAGTGGCAATCATCTGTAGATCACTTTGTAGCTCATCCAAATGGCCCCAGGCAGGGCACAAGCAGCAGTTGACCTTGGCCTACACAAGAGCCCCTCCTGAGAGGCCCCAGAACCAACACCTCTGGTGGCCAGCTTCAGACTACACTAGAGCACCACCCAACAACCTCCACAAGACACACTCCCAAAGGGTAGACTGGGCAGGCACCAGAGCCCTGCTATAGTGAATCCTGCTCCATAGGGTCAGCCCCTGCACAACAGCTCCTCCGCTGTAGATGTGGCCAGTCCTCACAATCAATCATCCTGAGGGTCAATCCCTCCCATTGACATGCAAATAGCAACCAAGGCTCAACTGCAACAGGAGGACACACACAACTCACACAAGGAACACACCTGGAGCATCTGGTTCAGGTGACCAGGGACACCGTATCACTGGTCCCCACAGGATACCTGCCATTTATGACCACTCTATCAAGACCCGAAGACATAGCAGCTCTACCTAATAAAAACACAGGGAGGCAGCCAAAATGAGGAGAAAAAGAAACATATCCTAAATAAGAGAACAGAGCAAAGCTCCAGAAAAAGAACCAAACAAAATGGAGACAAGCAATCTACCAGATGCAGAATTCGAAACATTGGTTATAAGGGTGCTCAATGATCTCAGTGGGAACTTCAACAAAGAGATAGGAAACCTAACAATCAAGATAGGAAACATAAAAAGAACCAGTCAGAAGTGAAGAATGCAATAGCTAAAATGAAGAATAAATACATTAGAGGGAATCAACAGTAGATGAGATGAAGCAGAGAACCGAATCAGTGATTTGGACAATAAGGTAGCAGAAAACACCCAATCAGAACAGCAAAAAAAAAAAATCCCTCCCCCCTAAAAATGAGGATACTTTAAGGGGTCTATGGGACAACATCAAGCCTACCAACATTTGCATCATGGGGGTACCAGAGGGAGAAGAAAGAGAGCAAGGAACTGAATACTTATTTGAAGAAACAGTGACATAAAACATTCCTAACCTGGAGAAGGAAATTGACATA
>NW_011888831.1:5928253-5964542 GCF_000151845.1 Pteropus vampyrus
TTATACATGTGTTGACTCTTCTAATTCTATTCACTCTATTCCAGGTAGACAAAGGCTTCCATGCTTTCTTCTTCCCTCTTTTCTACGCAAACTGGTTTTGTGCTAAGAGTAGCCTAGTCGATGTGAAATCACAAGGATTGAGGTCTGGTTCTGGCTCTGCCCCTAGCTTGCTATTGGACTTTTACTTCAATGGGCTTTAGCCTCTTTATCTGTAAAATAAGATGTTCCGATGAGTTAATACTATGTAATATAGTGGAAAGAGGACCAAACTGCAGTGCAAATCCAGTCTTCACCACTTGTTAACTGTGTGATTTGGTGAAAGTTGTTTTGTTTCTCTGGACTTTACTTTCCTCACCTATAAAATAAGTCATCACCATTCACCTCATAGAGTTATGATGAGGACTAATTGAAATAACATATTTAATATACTTGATACAGGTTGGGGCATTTAATAAACGCAAGTTGTATATTGCCTTTAGAGTCCTTCCAGTCCTAAAATCATGTGATTCTAGCAAAGAAAATGTGATTTTTTATCCTTTACTCTTATTTATAGACCATACTATTCAGCCTAAGACTGCATGAGGGAATTCCTTTTATGTGGAAAACCTGTATATTTCAACAACTCATTTTAGAAAATGCATCCTTTATTGCATTGTCTATGATTTCTCCAAAACTTATGAAACCCATAAATCTAGACTGTCACAACATTCACAATACCTAAGACACGGGTTTTCGTTATTTCTCCAGATAATTCGCCCAGTATTTCATAGCAGGCAGCTTGGGTCACCTTCACCATTTTCTGTAGATCTTTAAATTCTCGATACAACAACATCCTATTCCTGCCAATGTTAAAATCGAGAGCTCCCAAAGCCTCTCCTGTTCTCTCACGAAGTGGAATTGCTATGCGGTTTTCTCCACAGACAGAGGCCAAAACAACTTCTGAGCTGTCCGTACACTTAAAGAGGAAATCTCTGAAACCAAATCCAAATAGGCATAAGGATATAAAACAACAGCCTGTTCATACCCAAACATTGAATCAGTCTCTTTTATGCCCACTACACTCTAACCCATCACCTCTTGTTGGTGTTTTATCTGCCTGCACCATCCCACCCCTTGATTTCACAGAGCTGTCTCCCTCAGCTCACTCACTCATCTCCTCATAGAAAGCCTTCTTTCCCTGACCACACAAAGTGGCAGCACCTGAATCATTCCATCATGCTATTTTGCTTTACTGACTTTACTAATACTTATCTAAAGGAATTCATTTTTTTGTTTACATGTTATCCAGTTAATAATTTTTTATTTACATATTGTCCAGTAAGTACTAGTTGAATGCCTGAAGGAAGGATGAGGGTGTTAGGTTCTCTAGAAGCAGAACCTGAGAAAGAGAAGCTTATGCAAATGTTTATTGAGGGAATTCTCTCAGGAGAAACCTGTAAGGGTCTGAGGAAAACAAGATAGAGCTATGTAAGAATGTGATTTCAGGTGAAGTGTAGCCACAGCCCGATCTCAAGGGGAGTTCTGGAAGGCAAATTGTGCCAAAATCTGCCCCACCTTGAGGCAAGGAAGAGGTTTTTTGTCAGTTATTGGCTCTAAGTTGCTCTGGGTGTATGTGGGGAGGGTGCTTACATAACTCTTCAGCATCTCTTGGTGAGGGGTTCCCATCTCTCAAGGGTGCTCTTTCAGAGAAAGTAACAGTGTGAATCATTAGCAGCGGTACCTGCAGCAGCAGGCAAAAAATGTATGGGGGATCTGGGCAGGGCATCGACATCAGCTGATTCAGTGAGGGACCTGAGGTTTCCATAGAAATATAGTGACTGCTTCTTTCTCTAGTGAGGTGTGAACAAATCTCTCTTTCTCTCTTTCCCTCTTTCTTCATATATATCAATATTGAGATGTCATTCCTTTGAGGTAATTGTAAAAATGTCGGTGATTTGTATAGCGTCAAAAAGCACATTTTTAGTTCATAATATCAATCTTATAATGACAGGTAAGATTACGTCTTTCTTTTGTTACTCCCACCCCTCCTTGAAGCTGAGCCACTACTTTGTGTCTTTATGATAAGTAGTAATGGATGCATCATGCTAAACTTTCCAGGCATAATGATAAAATTGATTGGTCAACAGAGTTCCTCAAAAGGTACCTGCTTTGAGTTACACACAGGAATCTAAAGTTATGAGTCTGGATGTTACAAGGACTTCTGTAAAACTTGACCACCACAAGAAATAACTGTGGAAAAGAGCTTAAAGCTGAATGAACATTCTGTTATGAAGCTAAAATAAAATTTAATTAACATAGATACTTAAATATCAAATTAGCCTAAAGTCTGAGATAGGTTATTGCCAACTCACTACACTGACCCCTTAAGAAGCAGTTGGCCCCTTTTATAATAGATATGTTCTCAGTTAAGATCTGCTTTGCATCTGTCCACAGTTTGATAGTGTTCCCTATATTCCAGAGGTTAGAGGCATTTAAAGTAACCTAGAACTGAGTACTTATTAAAGACAATCTTCTCTGCCTTCTCCCTATTTTTATCCAGCCTGCCTTCTTAAAAATATATACATACTTGTTCCAAGCTACCTAGCATTAAGAGGAACTCTGATAAGTAATGTGGATGTATTTGTCATAATTATGGTGAGATTTTGTTGAATTCCATGTTTATAAGAAAATCATAGAAAATAAAACACTATCATGCTTAAAAATATGCATTTTTAATACAAAATACCAATGACATGTGTTTTTAAAAGGACTTGAGAGGGAAAGGAGTTAATATGGCCCATGCAGACAGGAGTTTTTCTCTAAAACCAAATCCGAATGAGAGTCAGTAACACAATAAGAGGCAAAAGCTGTGTCTTCAGATCTATTGCACCGAAGGGTGAGGGGTGACTCTGACAGTCAAACAAAACAGACATGAAGATGCATCTCATACCTGAAGATGCATGTTTTTCTGAAGATGGTAGGGGGATTTTTGTGGATTTCTGTTAGACCCAGGGGCCCTGTCACCATCATCTTGCGTAAAACATAGTCTGAACCCTTGAAAAGAGAAAGATTTCATTACAGAGAAGAATAAGTAGACCTCATATTCTCATTAAAGCTTATGGGGACAGATAAATAGGAAAAAAATAAGAAAACTTTAGATGACCTCTAGCTTTAGGTACAGTAACATTTATTTATTCTGTACCACTAAGGAATGAGGTGTTCTGCAAGATAAAAATTTCAAAATACAATCTTCTTTTAAATGCACAAACCTATTTTTATAATTGTGATAGAATAGTGTTTACATTACTTTTCTGATATTAAAAGTACATTGTAGAACATTTGGAAAATACAGAAAAGCTCCCCTCCCCCAAAATAAGTACAATAAAATATATTCTCCAGTGAGGTCTTTATCTTTACTACCTCACCAAAACTGTATGTCAAGGCTATTACTGACTCTCTCATTGTCAGATTCCTAATCTTAATCTTCCTCTACCTCTCAGTAGCATTTGATGCAGGGAACAACTTCCTTCCTAATATACTTTCTTCACTTGGCTTTTGGGACACCACTCTCTCCTGGTTCTCCTACTACTTTACTAAGCACACCTCTGAGTCTCCTTGCTTCTTTTTGTCTCCCTCACCTCTAAGAGGTTTTTCAAACTGTAGGTCATAAACTACATATAGGTTATGAAAATATTTTAATGTCTTTTTAAACAGCTTTATTGAGGTATAATTGATATACAAAAATGCACATAATGTGTACAATTTGATGAATTTGGACTAATGAGTCTTGGTAAAGTTTTTTTGGTAGAGACTATTTTGTTTTAAGGAAGTAATATTAATATAGTCTGTAAAATACACTATACTGTAGGGAAGATGAATTCATTTGAGAGAAGCAAGAGGGATTTTTATGCTCTCCTTAAAAAAATCCTTTTATTAAAAATGAAAACTATGATAACAGGATCTATGAGGCTACATGATGAATGATGCTTAGAAGAACAAATGTGAACTTTTCCCTTGCCTCTCTACACTCCACGTCTTCGTGTTCTAGATGAAATGTTTTCAACAGAATACTTAGCAAACTGTAAAGATTAAACCACATTGGCAATTGGGTTTCTAGTTTCTTTCCTAATTTATTTCTTCCATGATTTGTTATTTGGTGTTAAGTATACTAGACAGATCCTTTTTTAGAATGTGTTTCTCGGTTTAAATCTTTAGCTAAAACCAACCAATCCCTCTCCTGTTTCCCCCACAAAATTGTGTATATTGACCACTGTTAGACCAGAAGCCTAATATAAAAAATAAGGGGCTTATAATAATGTCTGAAAATAAGCTTGTTTTTCATTTACTTTTACTTGGATCAAGACACTGTAAATTCAGCAAGTGCCTTGGCAATTATTCAACAGCGAGATAACTACTGCTAATTAAAATTTCCTAGGAAATCATTTAGAGAAAGAACCACAATCATTTAGAGAAAGAACCACAACTATTTTCTTCTGCCATTGTCTTGTTACTTTTTCCTCCTTTACCTTTCCAACATCTATTCATTCTCACCTTTCTCATTACACATTATCTTTAGTATTTATCCTATTTTGCTTTTTTCTCTTTTGACAAATATTTTTTAAAAGAATGAAATAAAATAGAATAGAAAATATCAGAAAACATCAATTGTAGTAAAAGTAGGTATTATTTGGGGGAACTTCTGTTTTAAGCATGTGTGTATGTTTGTAAAGGGTCAGGATATAAACTATTTTCATACTATAGGTCAAGGTCAACAGAATTTTGAGCCACAATGATTCCAAACACTTGAAATGCCTCAGGGCTCAGACCTCAGGTGTTTTTTTTTTTCTTTTCCCTATCTTCACTCATTTCCTTGGTCATCCCATCCAATCTCATGGCTTTTGTTTTGTTTTTGGTTATTTTGGTAAAATATACATAGCATTATATTATCCTTCTAATCATTCGCAAGTATATAATTCAGACATTAAATACATTCCCAATGTCGTGTAACCCAGTCTCATGGTTTCAAATACCATTTATTCACTAGTCTGGATTTCTCCCCAAACACCAAGTTCATATGCCCAACTGCCCATTTAGTTATCTCCACTTAGATGTACAACATTTTAAATTATAGTTTTAAGTTATAGTTTAAAAATATACTTTTCAATTTAGTAGATAAATTATCTTTTACTTAACTTTGTATTTATTTCATTATGAGAACAATTGAACACTTTTTTCATGCTTATTGACCATTTGCGTGAGAATTTTTTTTAATAGACTTGTCCTTTGCTTATTTTTCTTTGGATTTTTAAAAATCTCACTGATTTGTGTACAACAGTGTTAACCCTTTGTCAAACATGTGGCAATTTCCCCCCAGTCTGTCAAGAGTAATTGTTATTTTCTATAACTTTGGTGCAAGAAAGTTTTACTTTTTTATGTTGTCAATGAATCAGCCTTGCCTTAATTGTTTCAACCTTTCATGTAAGGAATTAGCCATACTTCCCAGACCAAGATTATAAATTCCCTGTCATCCCTCATTTTTTTTAGCTACTCTCATGTATTTATTCTTCCTCCAGATGAAAATTAAAATCATTTGGTCAATTAAAAAAGTCATTTTGAGATGTTTTTGGAATTTTGTTAAATTTATAAATAATTTTTGAAAGAAACTGTATTTTTTCAAATGGTCTTCTTGTGAAAAAAAATCATGATATGACTTTCTATTTTATAAAAAAAAATTATGTCCTTTGGTAAATTTGTAGTTTGCTTCATGTAGGACCTAAGGGTGAGGAGGTGAAGCAGGGAGAATGTTCCAGGCAGAGTAACAGCATTTTTAAAGTCTCAGAGATAGGAAAAAAAATTATTTTCTATTATGTATGGTTGGATGTGAAACATTAATTGTGGCATTATATTTTTTCCTCCTCCTGATAGTCTTCCCCCTCCTTCTTCCTTTTCATTAGATCAGAAAGTCTGTGTTACTTTAGAAAAAAATGTGATGAGATGAAAAGCAGAAAGCACCGCTAATCTCTGGCTTTCTTTTTTTCAAATGCCTACATTGATACAATTGAAGATTGCAAATGTTCACCATTTATCTCTCTCAAATACCTCAGGGAAATAAAAAACCAAGGTCTTGGTTTCCTTGCTGGCTGTCAGCTGAGGGCTACACTTAGCTCTCAGAAAGCTTGGGTCTTTAAACACAGCCCTGTACATCTCAGAAACTGCAATGGGGTATCAAATTTTTCTCACACTGTTATCTCCCTGCTTCTTCTCTTATCCTCTCATCTTTTAGAGACACATAGCCAGAAAAGGTTTTCTGCTTTTAAGAGACCACTGATACTTTTTACTTTTTTGAGGCACAGAGCAGACTGATGAAGAGAGATCTAGAGAGGCTGCCAAAGAGGAAGGGGGTGGCTTAGAAAGTTATTATATTTGAGTGCTTGAAAAAAGGTATCCTTACAGCTACTTCAGCCATTTTTAACACCAAAACTTTACTGTAGTGTCTTCCACCTAGGACAAACCCCTGACCACATCCTTAGATAGCTGTAGTGGTCTCTGCCTAACTGTAACTCCACCCAGATGCTGCTGCTGAGTGGTTCTCCTCTCCTCCCCTCTGGGGATGGTCTGCACCTCCATAAGATGGCCCTGAGTAAAATGGATAGTGACCTTTGTGGCCTTGTCTGCAGCACTGTGACTCTGAAACTATACACCCCTGAAACCATGCTGATTGCTATGGGTGATTTTAAACTTCTTCATGGTACCTTAGGTGTCATTTGCTTTAAGGCCCCAACAAGGTATTTCTTAAGTGTGGTGAGACACTGACCAAGTGGAATCCGCCCTGGATCCCACATCTTCAGCCCCATCGTGATTGTGGCCTATCAGACTCGGTGCTCTACTTTCATACTAAGCGGTCCTCACACCCACATAGACATGTTCCATTCCAGTTCTGAGGACACTTGGAGGCTCCCACCTCCACCCCACCCTGGAAACAGCACCCACAACTAGCAATTATAGATAGGGGGCCTTTCAAAAAGGAATGTGATGTAATTGTGTTATTCTAAAACAACAGTGCCTCATCCCTTCCCACTTCACCTATGATTCTGGTGGGGGCTGTCAGTTATAGTAAACTCCCCATCCTGACCAGAGGGGCAAAGCTCAGGATAGATCAAAAAGAGTTTTCTTTCATGGGTTTTCCAAGATGAAACAGGACGGAAAGATTCTTTTCTAGTTACTGAGCATCTGGCTTGCCCTGTGGAGAAAGCCCATCTTTAGCCAGAAGGACAAAGCCAAACTGTAGAGGGAAGCAAGCATGAGAACTAGGAAGAGAAAGAACTTGGCGGTACCAAATTCCTGGATCTGGTCATCCTGGAAGCCAGCTTGACTCCTGCCCCTTCTTCATTTTGGTCACATGAGTTAATCGATTCCTCCTTTTACTTAAGGCAGTTTGAGATGGACTCTTGCCACTCACAACCAAGGGTCTTGAGTAGGGATCATGAGAAATATGTCCCTTGTCATGCTAATAGCTAACTAAATATGGTTTTAAAATAGCAGTAAAATAATAACATCTAGAAACTCTGTTACCTTGGGAAGGTCTAACACTGCCCAGTCTTGCCTACCTGCTCTGGACCAGGCTCAATGAAGTATGTTGTGATGGCGGTAATGTCTGGTACAATGTCGTAGAGCCAGCTGATGCCAGTGATCACAACATGCAGGATGTGCTCCCGGCTGTGGACATAGTGATAGGCAGCGCTAAAGACACTGGCAACACCCTGTAGAGATAGAAAATTAATTGCCTTTTCTTTTTAAAATAGCAAAATAATTAGTAATGTATCAATTAGATTATCTTTTCATTAATGATAATCTTCCTACAAATTATTCATCAGTTTTCAAAAGGCAGTGTTCCAGCTTCTATGAAAAAAAAGATCATTATGAAATCAAAGGTGTAAGGAGAGATCTACTGTAAGATCCATATAAATTATTACATTTCCTGATAATCATCCAGGGAAATTTTATGGTATGTACAATCATAGAATAGTGTCAGAAGAACAAGATAAAACTTTGAAATGAGAAAACAAATGCTTAAAAGCCAAGACTAATGCCAGCCTTGGGAAGATAGGTAGGAGTTGCCCTGATCTGATGCAATATTAATGCCTACATCTTTATATGGCTACTGTAATCAGATGAACAGTACAGGATGTACTAGGTTCTGAAACCTGCAACATGTTAAGATTACACAGTCTTCTTATAGGCATAAAGAGAGCCTGTTTGTAGAGAAGGAATGGGATGTCCTTAGAACTCATCTGCGGTCTTGTTAAGAAACTCCAGAGACCACAAATTCTTCAAAAATACATGCATTTTATATTAGGACCCAAGGCGCCTAAGGGTAACACAGAAGCCTTTACTTCCAAAGGCTAGAGCATTAACTTGTAATTAATTTCGACATGTTCTCTAACAAGGTTATATATAGCTCACCTACTGATAACTCCATACTCCTCCATTTTGCTTCTTAATATCTTCACATCATTCTTATGTTAGGTGAGAATGAATCTTATTATTAAAAAGATGTCCAGAGAAAAAGATTCTACCACTTTCCATAGTTATAGATCCAGTAAGTGGGAGGAGAGATTTTAAAATAATGGTAAATAAACATAAAAAGCCAGGGGCTTACAGGGGAACAAATGATATGAGCATAGCAAGTTCCCAATTGCTGCTACATCCCAATCTATTGCCTCCATAAAGGCTTTCAAACTTCCTGCATTGCAATATCTATTCATAAAATTAAATTTAAACGCTTAAAGAAATAATCCAGTTATTTTATAGTCTTAAAAGTGCCTATCCTTTTCGTGATCTAATTTGAAAACATTACTACTCAAGAAACATTTAAGCTTTTTCCTTGCTTCTTCTCCATCAAAAAAATTATAGCACTGATATCAAGAGTTATGGAAATGCATATTATATTTAGCATTATTTGTTGAAAGAGCAAAGAATTTCTGGGTACCACTATTAATAAAACATAAATATGTACTTATTCTTACTATGTGGGTCTTAGTAGTTTAATGCTTGGATTTTGGTTCTACAGCATAAAATTATGTTTCTATGATTAATGCAATGGGACACATATTAACAATCTTCCCAGAGAGTCTGAGGCCCATATGTGCAAGTGAGGCTGAGAGTCCTTCCATGCGTAATGGGAACCTCTACAAAGACTGACACATACACATAGGGAACTGGAACCAGTATGGTAACACTATCTAAATACATAGTTCTACTCTCATCCAGTTTCAGGTTTTGCCTTTTAAAAAAATATAGAAGGAGAAGCCATCCTATCATTGCTATTCACAAATTCTTCTATGGCTTACCTGATAGAATCTAATTTCGTGAGGTAAGAAGATGTTTATTTCATGGGGATCTCTTAGGGTGTCAATAGCCATGACCCCAAAGATTCTCATATAAGCATCCTGAAGAGGCAGAGCCAGGAATGATCCATTTCGATCAGTCTTCTTGCGGGAATCATTCCAGAAGAAAATGTTCCCATGGTGTTGAACTTGGGGTACATGTATTGGTGTCCCTTCATCCACTACTGTAAAGCTGAGGAATAGGAATATAAGGATAGGAGAAGGGCACAGGAGAGGCTTTAAATCATGCAGGAAATAAAATCGATTCTCCATTGTAATCATAGCATTATATGTCAATAAAGTGGACTCAAAATTACCAGTTTGTAGAGTCTAACTTGAGAAAAAGATTTAAAAAACAAGCTTAGGTCATAACTGAGAAAACATATATAAACAGGATACAAGAGACATAACTTATAAAAGATAATATTATGAAGCAGAGTCTCTATGTGGCAAATTAATGCCTAACATGAGCTCTAGAAACAATCAGGTAAAATCATGTAAGATTGGAAACCCACCACCTCCCGGGAGCTCTAGAAGCATTGGTGACCTGAGACAATTTTTCTCTTGGTCAACTAACTAGGATTTTAAAGCTAGCTTACTTCAGGAAGGGAATTATTATTTTTAGAAAAGTAAAACCAACCTTTTCAAGAAATTCTTACCTGATTCCCTTCATGTCCCTGTAGAGTACTTTGTTTAGCACAAATGGAGCATCATCTAAAGTACAAGCTACATTCCTCAATAGAACAGTCCCTCTATGAGGCAGTAGTAGGTTTTCTTCTAAGAGAGAAATGTGAGCACTAATCTTCTTATTTCCATGGGCTTGAGCATCCTATGGAAAAATGTTTCTGACCATGTATTTGCCAAGAGCTATTCTCTTAATCATATCTCCCTGATTAGCCAGCCAGTTTGTACATCTGACCTCAATAATTTCATTTTCATGAATAAATGATGGAGATATTACCATTTATGGCAGTGAGGAAAAGATTGATACCACAGCTGTCCCCCAAACCTGAGTTTTAGTAAGTGATATGGATTTACTTAATGCCAACTAGACTGGTTTACTAAGAAAAAAATCTCTCAAAATCTACTTAAATTTAGAGGTTTAAAACTTGGATCCCTTTGAACTATAGTTATATTGTCTGGGCTTCAGTTAAAAGTATTTATTTTAGGAAGCTGGTACAAGATGGCTTCAATTCACTCATATTTCTTAACCATCTACTATAACGTGAATGTGGGGGAAAATGTTCTCAAGGAATTTTTAACATAGTTTGGCTATGACATTTAACCAATGTCATTTCAGAAAAGGATTTCTTGGGGCCCCAGATTGCAGACTTTAGGCAACTACTATTTCTAATGGAAATAACTGAAAACTCTCTGTATTTAAAATATTATGTTATTAAGAATATTACATGTTAACACATATATTGAGCATGTCCATAAATTGGGGGACATGAATGACATTATATTCGTCTCCACTTTCTATATATTTGGGTTTGCTTTTCATGCCTTTTTTTCTTCTGCCTTTATTACTCCTTTTATTCTACAAGGTCTATAGAGTAACTGACAAAAATGTGGTGAGATTTCTCTTAGGGTACTGCAGATCTCTGAAGCAAGTTGGAATAAGACCTCTTTTTCTTGATTGGTCTCCAGTTCTTGATCACCTCGAATGATACAGGTTCCCTGGATCAATGAAATCTGTGATATATGTAGAAGATAGCCATACTGTTTCTGAGAGGAACAGCAAGCTGGGAGTCTTAGGGGCGGCAAAACTTGAGCAGTGGCCTATCAAGGTGATATGTTTTCAGTGACATGATTCTATAATAGTCTCAGCTTATTTCTAGGCAGTGCTATGAAATATTGTGTGATATTGGATTGTACTTTATAATGACTTTATAATTTAAATAGTTTCTTTTTGAATGACTCCCAAAACATGCAAGGGGAATGTAGCTTGAATTGCTTGCACATCTCCCTACTGGTATTTTTCAGTCTAGCTTATTTGACTCTGGGCACACATTAATTAGAAATACCAAGACATAATTAAGTCTTTTATACCTTTCCTCTCTGCTTCTACCTCGCCATCCTACAATCATTCCAGTTGCATCTTTCCTAGGCTTTGGGTCATTGGAATGAATAAAACATCTATAGCAGTACCCAGAGAATTTTAAGAGAATTTAGTGTGTGCTCCTCCTTTGCAACCATTGAACATAACCTCCTGTGAGGAATCTTTTCCTTTTATCTATTGTTCTAGAAAATATACCTGTGTGAGGGCCTTAAAGGTCTCAGTGTACACTGGCTCCAGAGATACTCCACTTGTCTCTGAAGCACGTTGAATTTGGTGCAGCCACTTCCGTCTGGCACAATTCCTCAGATCCTCAATATGGCTCCTTTTTAAAGTCGTCATCAGAAACTCCACAACACTTTCCAGAACATGATCTTCATTGCCCCTCAGTTCAGATACAACCAATTCTATGTATTTCTGAAACTGTTTTGAAGACAGCCTCACTTCATGACCAGGGTGCGGCTTTGGAAATTGGATGTGTAGTTTAGCTAAAAGACATAAACATAAAACCAAGAACTAACCAAAAGTTCATTTGTCAGTGGAGGCAATTTTCATTCTCCTCTTACAGCAAACTGAAGACCCTGACAACTGCTCCCCATGGAAAATTCCCATGGAAAAGGTATATCAAAGGCATCTCTAAGCCCAACAGAACATCTTACAATTACTTCCTTTGCTAAACTCAAGATGATTCCTACGTCATCTTCTCTGTTTTTGTTTTGTTTTGTTTAATTCTATCACTTAGGTGAAATCCCAGGGCCAACTTTGATTTCTCCATACCTTTTTCATTCCATATCCAATAGACCACTTAATCTTACCCTGTTAGTCTTTGACAATGTATCTTGTGGCCATTCCTCTCCATTTCTATTTCCATAATACCGAACCAATATTAATTGCTTTAGAGTTGGATTACCAATAGTAAGGCTCAAAATACTAAGAGAAATAAGTCAGATAGAAAAAGCTGAGGACCATATCATTTTACTCATATATAGAATATAAAACTGAAAGCAACAAATGAACATGACAAAAAAGAGAGACTCATGGACACGAACAAAATTTTAGTGGTTACCAGAGGGAAGTGAGAGGAGCGAGGAGGTAGATAAGGATAAAGGGGGACACATATATGGTGATGGAAGGAACTTTGGGTGGTGAATACATAATGCAATATACATATGATGTATTATTGAATTTCACACTTGAAATGTATATAATTTTATTAACCAATGTCACCCCAATAAATTTAATTTAAAAAGTTATACATCAAAAAAATAGTAAGGCTCAATACATATTTATAAAATTAAATTAAAACACATCTTGTATTACGTAGTTCCCTGGTTCAAACTATATTTGGATCCAGCCCATGTTCCAATAATATTTGCCCATAATACCATACAGGAATTATTTGCTCCAGTATCTCCATTCCACTTATAGTCCCTGACCATGCCTTGCACACTTCTACATCAATGTCTCTTTTATTTTTTTATAATACAATCATGAATCTACTACCAAATCTGAATATTACCAACAATTTACATCTCCCTTCATGCCCCTGCTGTTGTTAACTCCCCGGTTCCCCATATCCCCTACCAATTTCCTGAAATTTTGCTTTTGCTTTATCTTTTCCTTCCTTTTTCTCTCCAATAGTGTTATTGTTTGTATGAGTATGTGTACTTCTAAACAATATGTAATTTACTTCTGCCTGTTTGTATACTTTAGAAAAAGAACATCATGTTATATGTAGTTTTCTGGGACTTGCTTTTTCATTCAACTTTATGCTACCATATCCATCCATGTTGTTCTTGTGACTGTGACTTATTCATTTTCATCATTATATAATATGTTATTCCGTAAGTATACCACCATTGATTTATTTATTCTCCTGTCAATGGACATGTCGGTTGTCGCCGGTATTTTGCTCTTATGAACAGTGCTATGAGCATTTTTGTACATTCCCTTGGGGTACATGTATAAATGTCTTTGACTTTTATTAAAAATTAATCAGTCACAGAGTATGTGACTTTCCCCCTTTAAAGTTCAAAATCTCTCCTTACTCAGGAAGGATTCCACCATGATTTCCCCCTTCCCTAAAAGACGGAAGCATTCACTCTATACCATTTATTTGACAATTAACAAATACCACCTGTTACTTTTAGTCATCTTGTCATATAAAAGCATCTCATTTCTGGAGCTGGACTTTTGTTGATTTTTGCTCTTTAGCATCCACTCATCTTTCTCCTGGTACTTATATCCCAAATTTAGCTTTGGAGAAATTACTTCACTGCCACTTCAGTTCATGTGTTTGAGTAGGGTTCCACTTGTGGTTCTAGAGGTGGAGCATGCATCTCAGGCCTAAGCCAGTCAGAACATTCCATTCCCCTAGCTAGAGGGGCTGGTCCAGACTAATACCACACTCTTTGCTTGAATGATTAAGAAAAGGACACTTTCCTTCTTATTCTTACTGGACTTGAGTAAATCTGTGAGTACGTGAGACTGGACCTGGTCACCACAAGGATAGAGGCTGTATGAAAATGGAGTCGACATATAGAAGACAGCAGGTCCAGACTAAAAGAGAGAGAAAGAGAAAGAAGCAGACACCTGTCCTAATGTCATTATTTAGTTTGTCTCGAACTAGCCCTGGATTTTTTCATCACATGAACCAATTAAATCTTTTTTTTTGCTTAACCACTTTGGGATGGGTTTTGTTTCTTGGACTCAAACAATCCTAATTCATACATTCCCAATTAGAGCAATCTTAAGCCTATTTGAGAAAAGAGGGTGGCTCTGCAGAGAAGTGGTTTAGCTTATAGTGTCAGAACCCAAATGGTATGAAGAAGGTGTCCACATGGGGTAGATGCTCAACATGAGGTATTCAAACCTGAGCAGGGTGAGAAGGAAATCCAAATGAAGGGACAACCCAGCCTGGGAAGTCAGAACCTAAACAGGATGAGGAGGGTGTCTATATGGAGAGGCAGCTCATCATGGAGGAGTCAGAGTTCAAGCAAGATGAGGAGGACTTCCAGGTAGAGAGTCCATTCAACATGAGGAGAGTAAGAAGCCTGGGTAAATTGAGGAGGGCATCTATATAAAAAGATACCTTGTCATGGAATGCCAGCGCTCAAAAAGTGTTTGAAAGGCATCTACATAGTGGGGGATCTGGTGTGGCATGTCAGAGCTTGAGCAGAGTGAGGAGGAAAACTGTGTGGGAAAAACTGATTAGTACAGGGTATTGGAACTTAAGTGTAGGACATCAGTTTGCAGGAGAGGACAGCATGATGAAAGATTAGTTCCATTCAGAGAAATTGATCAAATGAATACAGTCACATACCTCTTAATGACAGGAATAGTGCTGACAAATGTAGGTGATTTTGTTGTAAGAACATCACAGAGCACATGTACTCAAACCTAGATGATATAACCTACTACACACCTAGGCTATATGGTATAGCTTATTGCTCCTAGGCTACAAGCTTGTATGGCATGTTACTATGCAAAACAACACAAGATTAAGTCAAGCACGAGAGAAAATGATGCAATCAAGAGATGCGGTAAACACAAGATGTATGAGGCTGCTGCCAGTGTAACATAGCATTGTGTTTTATAGCAAACATTTTTATATGTAGAAAGAGTACACTAAATTAACAATAGAAAGTTTAGCATAGTAAATACATAAACCAGTAATAGTCATATATTATCATTACCAAGCATTATATACTGTACATAATTGCATGTGCTGTACTTTTATCCAATTGCAGTGCAATAGTTTGTTTACACCAGCACTACCACAAACACTTGAGTAATGTGTTATCCTACAATGTTACAACAGCTATGACCTCACCAGGAAATAGTAATTTTTCAGCTCCATTATAATCTTATGGGAACATCATTGTATATGCAGCCTGTTGTTGACTGAAATGTCATTACGTGGCACATGACTGTAAATATATTTAGGATAATATTAGCAAGTTAGAAGGAGCTACAAGTTAATTGAGTTTATTGACGTAACATCAGTTAATCAATTATATAATTTTCAGGTGTACATTATAATTTGACATCTGTATATTCTATTGTGTGTTAACCACCCAAAGTCCAGTTTCCTTCAGCTACCATATATTTGATCCCCTTTACCCACTTCACCCTCCTCCTATCCCCCTATACTTGACCCCGTTAACCATCTACCTCCCTCCTCCACCCCCACCGCCTACCCTCTGATAACCACCAGTCTATAGTCCATGTCCATGAGTCTCTGTTTGTTTGTCCTGTTCATTAGAGCAACTTGAATTTAATCATGAGGAAACATTCGCCAAACCTAAAAGAAGGACACATTACAACCTGCCTGTAATCTTAAATATGTCAAGGTATGGAAATCAAAGAAAGACCGAGGAGTTTCTTAGATGTTCCAAAGTAAAAAAACAGCAGTAGTTTTACGCTAACTACTTGTCCAGTTTTCAGTTTCTTTAAAAAATTCTTTGAGTTTTTCAGTGAGACTTTCTAAATAAATATGGTTATTAATGTTCCAGATTTCTGAAATTTGGTGACAGAATGATTCGCCAAAGAATTATAATTTTAAGAGAGTTAAATATCCTACTTAAATAGAAATTTATATATTAAAGCCAATCTTATCATTGAATAGAAAATTAAGGGCATATCCAACAAATGTTAATAGCTACAACATGGAAAATAATGGGAAAAGAGTGATTTATTCCATTAAATACTACAATGTAGACAGGTCACATATTCTACAGCTTTTTATATGTGATATTTCTGTTCAAAAGATTAGGCTACATTAGACTGGAATAAAAATGGGGAAATTACAAGATGCTCTTTCCATATAGAAAACTTCTATTTTGAGGATACTAGCAGAAACATTTCTAGAAATTTCATATTCTGTGACTTTATCCTATTTTATCCCCAATTTTGAATCTTGAACACAGAAATAGATATGAAGGGTAGAGCAAAACAAAAACAAACAAACAAATATACAAGAGCTGTTTGAAGATTTGCCAATATATTATTTGCTAATGTCTGAAGTTAAAATTTTCTTACATTTTTAAGAAACTAAATTTGACTTTCTTCTTCCATTTGGCCATCAGTTCAGCAGTCATCTCCTCAGGCCACATAGCTGTGTTCAGAGAAAGTTGTTTTGTACAAGCCTATCCTGAGTGAGAATAACTTGTTCTTTCTGTTTGAAGATATTTTCTTCTGGCAGCAGATTCTGCCTCCTCATTACTTTCCTCATTCTTATTTACTGGCTTAACCCATTACATTTTATGCTTTCTACCTATCCCTACTTCTGTACTTCAATCGTATATATTGGAGCATCCTTATATCAGGTTCCTTAAATTCTAGAATTCATCATGTCTAACTCCTCCATTTTACAAAGGAGGACACCTGGGTGTACGGAAGTTCAGTAACTTGCCCTTCATGTGACTATATAGTTATAGATCCAGTATTGGAACCCAGCTCTCCTGACCATTGTGTAGTATTCTTTCCTCTGGTTTTGTGTCATGAAATCTGCCCATATTATAAATGGAAACCAATTCATTATGCCTTTAGAAACTTCATTAAATAAACTCTTTTTAGATACAATCTAAGAAAATAGTGCAGTGTAGTGTAAAGTTTGTAAAAGATATAATTAATAAAGAATACATGACAATTGATAAACTTATGTACATTTGAAAATTATTAATATAATGATTTTTGAAAGGGCTGAAGAACTTAACTACCTTGATAATTCTTTTCATGATATTATTTCAGTATATACTTTAAGAATTGGAAATCTGGGGTGCAATGCTGTGGTGGGGAGATCTGAAGTTGATTCTGAGAAACCTGAATTAGTGTTAGCAGAAGAGATATGGAGGAGCCATAGAACACTGAGGTTGAATTCAGGAAGACCTAAGACGATGGAGAACTTGCTTGCTCTCTACACTTTTCAAAGGAGAGGTTGGTATGGTGACAGACAATGGAGGCTTTATCAAAATCCTAGGCTGTCAGAAGCAAGGTCTAGTCCACTGAACTCACATGTCACTCTGTCATGTGGATAAGCCCTCTGAGATAGTAGATGTTGGAGACAAAGTGTAGGTGAAGCTTATTGGCTGAGAGATAAAAAATGATAGGATAAAAGTATCCTTTTCCATGAAAGTTGTCAACTAAAGAAGTGGGAAAGATCTCAATCCCAAAAAGAGGTGGTACATATATACAATGGGATATTACTCTGCCATAAGAATGAACAAAATCTTTCTATCTGCAATGACATGGATGGACTTAGAGGGTATTGTGCTGAGTGGAGGACATCAGACATAGACAAATGTCATAGGATTTCACTTATATGTGGAATCTAGAGAAGTGGATAAACAAACAAAAGAGAAACAAGCTCATAGAGATCATTGTGATGGTTGCCAGATTGGGGTGGGATTGGGAGAATGGGTAAAGGGGGGAAGGGATTAAGAAATACAAATTGGTAATTACAAAATAGCCATGGAGATGTAGAGTATAGCATGGTGAATATAGTCACTAGTATTTTAATAACTATATATGGTGTTAGATGGTTACTGGATTTATTGAGGTGATTGCTTTACAAGTTATATAAATGTGTAATATATATTAGACATTTAAGTGTACAACTTATACGATATTGTATATCAATTGTAATTGAAAAAAAAGAAAAGACATGAAATGTTAATGAGGATGTGGAGAAGGAATCTTTGTGCACTGTTGATGGGAATGTTAATTGGTATAGTCACTATAAAAAACGGATGGAGATTCTTCAAAAATTAAAACTAGAACTACCATATGATCTAGCAATTTCACTTCCAAGTATATATCCAAACAAAACAAAATCACTATTTCAAAGAGATATCTACACCCCCTTGTTCACTGCAGAATTATTTACAATAGCCAGGATATGAAAACAGCTTATGTCCATCAACAGATGAATGGTTAAAGAAAATGTAGTATATACAATGAAATATTCAGCCACAAGAAAGAAGGAAATCCTGCTATTTGCAACAACATCGGTGGATCTTGAAGGTATTATGCTAAGTGAAATAAGTCAGATGGAGAAAGACAAATACTATATGATCTCATATATGTAAATCTAAAAAAAGCCAAACTCATAGAAATAGTGTATAATGGTGGTTCCCAGGGGCTGGGAGCAGGGGAAATGGGGAGATGTTGATCGAAGGTACAAACTTCTGTTATAGGATGAATAAGTTCTGAGGATCTAACATATAGCATAGTGACTATAGTTAACAATATAGTATTATATACTCGTAAGTTGCTGAAGAGAGTAAATCTTAAATGTTCTCACCACAAAAAAAATGCAATGGTAATAAAATACCTAAGAATAAACTTAAAAAAGAGTGTGAAAGAACTATATCCTGAAAACTATAAGATGTTATTAAAATAAATTGAAGAGGATACAATGAAATGGAAAGATATTCTGTGTTCATGAATTGTAAAAATCAACAGTGTTAAAATGGTCATATTACCCAAAGCAATATATAGATTTAATGCAATCCCCATCAAAATCCCAATGGCATTTTTTAAAGAAATAGAACAAAAAAATCATCCGATTTGTATGGAACAATGAAAGATCACAAATAGCCAAAGCAATCCTAAGAAAAAAGAACAAAGCTAGAGGCATCACATCCCCTGACTTCAAACTATGCTATAAGCAACAATAATTAAATCACTTTTGGCAGAAAAATCAATCACTATTGGTATTGGCAGAAAAAAAACAGACAAACAGACCAACAGAAAAGACTCAAGAGGCCAGAAATAAACCCACATATGCATACGCAAATAATTTTCTACAAAGGAGCCAAAAACATAAAACAAGGAAAAGAAATCCTCTTCAATAAATGGTGCTAGAAACATTGGAAAGCCACATACAAAAAAATAAATAAAAAAATGAAGCTAGACTGCTATTTGTCACAAAAGATACACAAAAATTAACTCGAAACGGATCAAAGAGCTAAATATAAGACCTGAAACAATAAATGCATAAAAGAAAACATAGGTTCTAAACTTATGGTCCTTGGTCTTAGAGACAATTTTATGAATTTGAACTCAAAGGTAAGGGAAATAAAAGCAAAAATAAATGAATAGGACTCTATCAAACTAAAAAGCTCTGCACAGCCAAAGAAACCAACAAAACAAAGAGACAATCAACTGAATAGAAGAAGATATTTGCAAACAACACCTCCAAAAGGTGGCTAATTTCCAAAATATATAAAGAATTCATACAACTCAACAACAACAAAACAATCCAATTAAAATGTGGGCAAACTACCTGAAAACACACTTCTCCCAAGAAGACGTACAGATATAAGACCAACAGATATATGAAAAGCTGCTCAACTTCACTAGCTATTAGGGATATGCAAATCAAAATCACCATGAGATACCACCTCACACCTGTTAGAATGGCTATTATCATCAAAGTAAGTAATAACAAATGTTAGAGAGATTATAGAGAAAAAGGAACCTTTATACACTGCTGGTGAGACTGCAAACTGGTACAGCTACTATGGAAAACAGTATGGAGGTTCCTCAAAAAATTCAGAATAGAATTACCATATGACCCAGCAATCTCTTCTGGGTATCTGCCTGAAAATTTTGAAAACATTTATTTGTAAGAATATATGTACCCCTATGTTCACTGCAGCATTATTTGTGGTGGCCAAGACATGGAAACAACCAAAGTGTCCTTCTATAGGTGATTGAACAAAGGAGATGTGGTACTATATACAATGGAATACTATTCAGCCACAAGAAAAGATGAAATACTGCCATTTGTGACAACATGAATAGATCTTGAGAATATCATGCCAAGCAAAATAAGTCAGAAAAATTTGAGAACCATATAATTTCACTCGTATGTAGGATATAAAATTGAAAGCAACAAATGAACAAGACAAACAAAAACTCATAAACACAGACAACAGTATAGTGGTTACCAAAGGGAAAGGAGAATGGGAGGAAATAGAAAAAAGTAAAGGGGTCAAAATATAGAGTGAAAGAAGATCAAACTTTAGGTAGGGAACACACAATGCACTTAGAATTGTACATTTTGGTAATTTTATTAACCAATGTCATCTCCAGTAAATTTAATAAAAGAAACGATAATTATGTGAGGTGATGGAGGTATTAATTAACATTACTGTGGGAATAATTTCACAATATATAAGTGCATCAAATCAACACGTCATACACCTTAAACTTATATATCAATTATATCTCAATAAAGCTGAAAAATTATAGCCACACTGGTAGGTATGAAAGTGGTACCTCATGGTTTTAGAACAACCATTGTTTAACTGTATATATGTCACAGTACTGAGAAACTTGAAGCCAAGATGTTACCACACTTAAATAAGAAAATTCTTATATTATTACCTTTCTTCATAGATTCTTTTTCCATTCCTTCCTTATATGTGTACAAAAGTTCATCAACTTCCTTTAGATCCAGGAAGCCTGAGCCATCACTGTCCCACTTCTGAAACAGAGCTTCTAGGAGAAGTCCCCGTCGGACTCGGGAAGCATTTTGTCTAGCCTAGAATACATAGGATAAAAAAGCAAAGAAGATGCGCCATTCATTGTACGAGCTGGCATCCTAAGTTTATTCCCCCTAAAGAGCAGTACTTTTTTTTTTTTAAAAAAAAAAAAAGGCTTTATTTTGAGGACTAAGCATGATATTAATGAGAAAATTAAGCTTTTAATTTTAATCCTCTAAATACCATTTCTGTTTCACTTCTAGAACAAAAAAAGACGGGAATTCTCTGCATTGAATTAAAACATTAATTTGAGAAGAGGACTGCACTCCTTAAGAATCTTTAAATTATTCCTTTCTACTCCCTCACTGGTTGTTCTGGAATGTGATAAACACATGGGGTACTCTGCCTGACTTCTTAGTGGGATATATTCTGTAGTGAAGGGAAATGAATGGCAGTGTTCAAACAATGAAAAATGATTGTATTCAAAAATTCTTTTTTATATTTAACATTGACCTAACTTGACATTAATTACCTTTTAGATTTTTTACTAGGTTAATTATATCAATTAGATAGTAATTTAATTAACATCTAGCTAGATTTAATTGCTAAAAGAAAGCGAATATATACCATTTGGTTGAATAAGGAGAACTGCAATAGAGGAAGCAAGAGATATCAACTCCATAATTAGGCTGAAAAGACTCATAAGGCTGCTGAAGTTACTGAATATCCCTGGTGAATCTAATTTACACATTTCATATAAGAGCACATAAATTGTTTATATCAGCTAATGTGTGTGTATTTATCTATCACCCAAGTAAGTTCTTAGGAAATAAATACTACCTCGGTGCAGTGCACATGAATAAAAATATATATTCAAGCCATAACTCTACTATATGCATTTATAAATGAACTCATGCAGCAGACAGACACACACACACATCTTTGCTCATACACATATCTGCTCTTCAAAAATCTGCTCTTCAAGCTTCAGAGGAGGAAAAACAAAGCTGTATAATAAACCATCTCCTGCCCCAGCAATCACGATAGTGTTAGGGGAATGAGTCCTCTGGAGTGTAATCTTAGAACATTTGACAATAAAATAAAATATTTAATGGCCATGCTCATTGAAATAAACTGATAAGTTTGGTGTAAATTTTTAAAGAAGAGCCACACAAGAACAACTGAGGTAGAGAGATTTACTTATAACAGTGACTTCACTTGTTTCATTAAGCAATATTACTCACCTCTTCTAAACCATTTATTTTCTCTTCTTTTGTTTCAACGTAGCCTCTCTTAAAAAAGAAGGTGAGGGTCTCACTGACACTCAAGGGAGTATCTTCACCAACAAATGTCTCCAGGAGTTGCACAAACTGGAGCAGATTGATGGAAACTCCATTGAAAGCACTC
Source organism: Pteropus vampyrus (assembly GCF_000151845.1). NCBI lineage: Eukaryota > Metazoa > Chordata > Mammalia > Chiroptera > Pteropodidae > Pteropus > Pteropus vampyrus. The sequence goes on from NW_011888831.1 coordinate 5,950,576, forward strand.
CTACCTTTTACTTCCTTATAAGACTGAATATTTCTGATAATTGAATGTAGGTCTATCAGTCAGGAAACACACCAAACAATAAAGTTAATAATTTTCTCAAAGATCAAGAAAAATATACAAGTATTTATTGTAATGGACATCTGGTATTTTTTTTTTTTTTCCTGTCAGGAATCCATGCTCCTTTCATGAAGACAGCACCCTTTTTTTAATTTGACAAAAACTCCCCCATTGTCAGTTTAGATAAAGCAGATGGTACTGAGTCTCCTCAACTCTTGCCCAAGGATGGCTACATGATATAGGTCTGGATTTATATATGACAGCAATGTAACATATTATGGGCCAATGAGAATTATACCCAAAACTTTTAGGAGAACTATTGGGAAAAAAAACACTCTTTTTGTACTCTGATTCCTGAACTTGTAGGATGTAGGCTTAAAGATACTTTCATGGACATCTTTGTCACAGTATCAAAAAAACAACCTAAAATTGAAAGTTACACAGAGAAGAAGAGGGTCGAGAGCCACAGACAGTGTCTCACGGCTATTGTTGAGCCCTTGGATTCACTGTGTCAAAAGCCAGCTGCAATTTCTACTTGCCAGTTAAATAAGTCTGTAAATACCACCACTACCACCTCTCCCCCAAAGAGTCTTTAATATATTTATCTTGGAGCTCAATGTTATAGCATAAAGCATATTTCATAAAATTTCAACCCAATAACTTAAATTTCATTTATTCATTAATTTAACCATTCATGCTCTTATGCCATACATGTGAAATTTGATGTCACTTAAAAATGATCAAACATGAAGTGGATGTTTTGATTGTTTACATTTTTAAAAAACATGGAAAAAAAAGATCATCCATGCAGTTTTTACAAATAGTAAAGCAAAATTGAAAGAAAGAAGTAAGACCAGAAGAACATAAACTAGTAGGCTGCAAGAGCTTGACCAATGCCATGCATTTTCACCAAAATATTTTGAGGATAAAAAGTTCATTATTTAACCCAGACTTAAATGAGAAAAAATTTGCCTAGGAAGAAAATAATCTTGATCTAATTAGTTCTACTACTTGTTGCTGAAAGGTAAAATGATAAAATAGTATTGTAGTAAAATATGACCACTTGTTGGAAATATCACTGTTAAATACATGGTCTATCTCAGAGCTAAAAGCTACTCTTTGCTCTCTCTGTTGAGATCCTTTTTTATAAGTCTTCAAAAACAAGCCAGATTCTCACCTGTATCACATGTTTGGATATTGAACTACTAAGGAGAGGAACTGCTAGAGTGATTTCTAATGAGTTCTAATATCTAATATCTGATTCCCTTTGTATACCTGGATCATAGCTTCAAAGCAATTGTAGGACCATGTAATGGAGGAAAAAACCCAACCATATACTAATGCACGTATTTTAAAGCAGAACATTCATCAATAGGTCATGCCTACCACCACCCAAAATATTCATCTTGTATGTTTAGATCCATCAACTCAGGGACAAAATAATGCAAGGATCACCCCGTTATTGTATCGTGGGTAAATCCAGCCTTTATCATGGGGTACCATAGTAAATTAAATTCATCAATTGGACTGCCATATATCCTTCCTAGTTTTGTTGTTAACATGTACCTGTGAACCTGGAGTTACCATAGATTAAGTTTGCCTGTTCCTCATCTTCACATTTGGCATACTTCTTCTCCAAGTTACAAGTCAAAAGTTCACCTATAAAATACACATTCTATAACATAGCCAATTTAACTTCACTTTCACAATATTTTTGTTCTAGAGTATGAATGAAAGGAGGATTAAATGAGTCACCTGACCATGATTTTCCTTCTATTTTGGGAGACTTGGGTTCACAGGATTTATCTTTCTGAAGTTCCTTCTTTGCAATTTCTAAATGGTACAAAAGAAAGTGCCTATGAGTTGGACATTATATATTCTATTAAATATTCTTAAGTTAATGAGTGAGAGAGATGCCTTGCATATAGAATACCAAAAACTTTATTTCATGTGCTCTCCAATAGATTTTGTATCATAATCAACAACAATGATATCAGTTAACAACTCTAGTTGTTAAGAGCAGCTCTGTGACAAAAGCTATTTGTTTCTATACCCCCAACTCGGCCATGCAAAATGAGGGCTACATTTCCTAGCCTCTGTCATAGCCAGGTGTTCCTACATGCCTAAATACTGAACAATGACATGTGAAGGGAAGTGATGTGATATCTATCCTTTCTCCTTTCTCCTTACCTGCTGGTCAGAAAGAGGACATGGTAGTGAGCCATCTTGGACCATGTGGTTGGAGGAGACACAAAATAAAAGGAGCTTGAGTCACTGCTGATTTCATGGGGCTGAGCTGTCATATAACTTTTGACTTTTGTCATATGACTTTTGGGGAAAAAAACTCCTATCTTGTTTAGACATTGTTATTTTATTTTGTTTTTGTTTATGTTTTTTTAGACACTGTCATTTTGGATCACTGTTACATATAGCCAAAATTACGTCCTCACTAGCATAACATCAGATTAAATAGTAACTTTGCTAATTTTTAAGCTGCATTCCTACTATGTAAGAAGAGCCAGAAATTAATAGCTCCGTTTTGTGGAGAAATAAACACAATACTGAAAAAAATGAAAGAAATTAAATTAGTTGATGATAGTGTAGAATCTAGAACACAGGTTATCTATCTCTTAGGATTTTTAAATAAGAATTTTCTTTGGGACTATAGACTTTAGAATTAAAAAGCAGAACTTTAAAAAATTATGCCTAACTGAAGTCTTAAGTGGCATTGAGATTGGACCTCTAAAAGATTAGAATTTTTCAAAAAAGGGTATAAATTGGCATAGATGATTCAGAATAAATAAATAAAATGTCTTCTGCAGATAAATATTTGAAATGCAGAGTGCTTTCTGTCTTAAACAACTTTCAGAAACTCTTCTAGAACATGTCTTAGTTGTAACTGAAAAAAGCAACATCTATTTTATAGTTGAAATAAAAGAAATTTTTAAAAGTGGCTTCTAATACCAGATACCACATTTAAAACAAAAGGGCTTCTACTTCCTTTTCAGAGTTCCAATGTAAATTTCTGTATGTAACATTACCAGATTTCTTACAGAGCCCTTACAAATGGGCTCCTAGGTCAAAAGGAATTCTAGATAAGTTGACAATGGAGGCTTTCTGGTTTGCATTTAATTGATAGTTCAAGGTCTAGATTCATACTGAGTAGCAAAATATGTCTGAGGTTTGCATGACCTGATATGCCAAAAAATGCTAATTGAAACATATTTTCTGAAAAGACTTTAAAAACCATTCCACAAAACAGGGAGCTAATGTTATAGGAGAACTGCCTTACTACCTGAAAGATGATCTTTTTTACTTAATATTCTATCTTCCTCTTGCAGGTCAGAAATCATGAATAGTTCCTCCGCATATACTTGCTCCTGAGGCCTCTCTTCCTGTGGAGGGATTTCAGTGTGCTCAAAGTGAGTAGCCTCCCTAAACTTTTCACTTGATTGTGAAATTGAGTCTATGTCCTGTTGTTCTGGAATTGTCCCTCTGGGTGGTTCTTGTTCTTCAGCTGACTCTTTCTGTGGTTCTTCTAATACTGACTCTCTGTGTGATCCTTTTCGTGTTACTGACTCTCTGTGTGAGCCTTCTTCTGTAACTGACCCTTTGCGTGGTCCTTGTTCTGCAGTTGACTCTTTGTGTGATCCTTTTCGCTTTATTGACTCTCTGCGTGACTCTTCTGTGATTGACCCTCTTTGTGGTCCTTGTTCTACTACTGACTCTCTACGTGACTCTTCTGCGATTGACCCTCTTTGTGGTCCTTGTTCTACTAATGACCCTCTATGTGACTCTTCTGCGATTGACCCTCTTTGTGGTCCTCGTTCTGGTACTGACCCTCTATGTGACTCTTCTGCGATTGACCCTCTTTGTGGTCCTCGTTCTGGTACTGACCCTCTTCGTGACTCTTCTGAGATTGACCCTCTTTGTGGTCCTCGTTCTGGTACTGACCCTCTTCGTGACTCTTCTGAGATTGACCCTCTTTGTGGTCCTTGTTCTACTACTGACCCTCTACGTGACTCTTCTGCGATTGACTCTATTTGTGGTCCTTGTTCTACTAATGACCCTCTATGTGACTCTTCTGCGATTGACCCTCTTTGTGATCCTTGTTCTACTACTGACTCTCTGTGTGATCCTTGTTCTACAATTGACTGTTGTTGTGATCTTTGTTCTATTACTGACTCTCTGCGTGATCTTCGTTCTGAAGTTGATCCTCTGTGTGTTCCTTGTCCCACTGTTGATCCTTTGCGTTGTCCTTGTTCTGTTACTGATTTTCTGTATAGTTCTTGTTCTCCTGCTGACTCTATATCTTGCCCTTTAGTTGAAATTTTGTTTGGTTCTTGTCTTCCAGTTGTCTCTTTCTGCCATTCTGGTAGGCTTGGTGGTAGTGTTGATTTTCTATGTGTATCATGTTCATATTGATCTTCCGAATTTTCTAACAATTTATTTTGAGTTTTGCTAGCACGTTTTTCGGAAAGCAATGTATCCATCTCTAAGAGCACGTTGTCAAAGTCTTCATAAATGTGTTTTTGATTATCCATGTCTCCCCAAAACTCAGGCAAATCTATCTCTTCAAATTCAACGAATGGCCCTAATGCAGAAAACAAAACATTTACCTAAAAAATTGATCTTATAATTCAGAATCAGAGCTAGTAAATTAATGCAAAAAAAAATGAGCACAGTGATTATAATATAAGCCTATTGCTTCAAGTAAATATTAATTACCTTTTCCTGCAATGTAATAAAAAGCAAAAAGGTATCCAAAAGAACATAAAATATGCTCACTATTGTAAGTTAGAAATCATCCCTTCCTAAAAGGCATGGTTTTAAAAACAACCATGATTCCTCTTTTGCTAGTAGGAGAGTTGCCTAAACTTCTAAAGCAAATAGAATTTATTCTTTACTCTTGGTCCACTCATAACAAAGCTAGCAGAGGGATGAGGAAGCTTACACATGTCTTCCACCTTAAATACCTTTTCAATATCTACAATATCAAAATAAAAGCAAGTCTCTATCCATGACAATCTTTCAGTGGTCTATTTTTTCCCAATGTTTATTTAATCTCCCTTCCTCCTTCCCTACCTTTCTATCTTCTTCATTCCTCAATTCTTTTCCTCCACAACTTATGTGGACACCTAGTTCAGAATTCTAGGGAAAGACTGGATAGTATTCGCCAGAATCCCAGTGTTAAAAAACAACGACAGCAATAAGAACAAAATAACCCTTATGTAAAGGACTATAGAGAGTGGGACTATGCCATAAAACTGTCCCTCTCTCTCTTAAAACATTTAGTATTTAAGCTATAAGATTGTGATTCACACAGTTTTCAGAATATTCTATGTATATCACCCACAGATTTTTGAGTATTCAAGTAATACATTTTCACACAGAAATAAAATATTGACATTCTTTGGAAAACCCATCCATTCAATGACTTTCTCTTTAAAAAAATAAAAATAAAATCCATAGTTTTATTTGTTTTGGTAGTGATATAAAAAAAGATATTTCACTGTATAAGTACAGTAAAGGTATATGAATAAAATGCTTTGGAGAAGGAAACATTTTTCTTAGAAATCTTAGAATTCTAAGTTAGATACTAAAACTGGAATTACCATTACCAACTTAATTTCTAAAGCATTCAGATTATTACTAAAACACTTCTTCATTTGAATGAAACAAAAATTGAGTTTTACCTGAGTTCTAGCTTGACAACTTTTAGTTTTGCACTGTAGTGAAAAAATCATCTAGTTTGGTGAAGAGTGAGGGGAATTTTGTGGGGAATGAATGACAATATAGCTATCACGATCTAGGAAATGTAAGTGAAGAAATTCCACAGGGGTAGAATGACCTTGTGTTATCATATTAGTGTACTGCATCATTCCAGCTTGAGCATATTCCCTCTGGGTGGCACTTACATTGTCTTGGGTTTCGAAGTAAACTTCTAAGCCTTTTTGAACTTTGGTCATAGAATGTTTCCAACAAGGCCAATGTCCTCTGCCGATTCAAAAACCCTACCTAAGCAGAAAGTTTGCAATTAGTTGTTACAGGAAATTTGAGATTTTTATGTAGAGGGAATATGGCTTATTGAAGCATTTATCATCACCACCACCACCATCATCATGTAAATAAAAGCTGAAGAGTCAAAATCAGGAAAGCTATAACTTGCCTCTTTAGGCTTATAATCTACTTCTCCAATCTGTGACATTTCAAAATGCCTTACATTTAATAGAGGGTCAACATACATTTATTGTTAATGGCTTATTTGTTAAATCCAATGTACAATGTTCACTTCTTTGCTAATCTGACCTGAATATGACACTTGGAACAATTAACTACTCCCTGCTTGTTCTTATTTTGCATTGTTTTTATATTGGGAAAATTTTTAATTACCGAAAAATAAGAAAATGATAAAAGTAACATTTGTGTTCTCAACACCCAAAAGTGATGATTGTTAACATTTTCTGTACATACTTTAAAAATATATAACTGATATTATAGTACATATGTCCATCTTAAAGTTGCTTTTATATATTAACATTGAGATCTGATTCATGTATGTAAAGAAATATATTTTATTCCTTTGACTGCTGTATGGTATTCTATAATATGAAAACATTATAATTTTAAAAAACATTTCTCTTTGATGGCCATTTAGGTCATTTCGAGTATTTTGATACCAAAATAATGCTACAGTGAATATCCTTATACACATCTCCTGCATACATGTGTAAACATTTCCCTAGGGTAAATTACTAGAAAGATAGCTAATGGATTGTACATTATGTGCATTTTCAACTTTAGTAGTTCTTGCCAAATTGCTCCACAAAATACCTATATCAATATACATTCTCACCATTACTGAATGAGAATATTATTACTCCATATTCATCCAATATTTGATATTATTAAAATTCATAATTTTTCCCAATCTGATGGATAAAATGTGTTATCTATTTAATTTGCATTTCCTTGATTATTAGTGATATTAAATATATTTTCATATGTTTATATTATATTGAGGTTTCTTCATCTATGAATGGCTTTTTCATATCCTTTTCCCTTTTTCATTTGGGAAGAGTTGTCTATTTCTTATTAATTTGTAAATTTTTAATAATGATCATTCTGTTATTTATATAGTAAATATACTTTCTAAGCTTATTTCATAATTTTTAATTTTAATATTGGTGAGTTTAGCCATATCGATGTTTTTAATTTTGAGGTAGTCAAATGTATCAATTTGACCTCTATAGTTTGTGCTTATTAGGAGTATTCTTTAGGAAATATTACCTATACTGAGGTCAAAAGATATGCTCTATATTTGCTTCTAAAATTTTTAAAATTTGTTTTCCACATCTAGGTCACTGATCATATGGGACTTACTCTTCCTTATTAATGATGTTGAAATATAATTTTATATTTTTTCTCATATGGAAAGCCAATGTCCCAATATCAATTATTGAGTATTCCTTGTCACTATTTTTATTGCACTCATGTTATACACTAAATTCCCACATTCTCATGGGTCTGATGCCAGGATCAATATTCTGTTAGTATAACTTTATTTTTAAAAATCAGGGAAATTCGCTCTTAGGGCTTCTAGTCATGATGGTGAAGTAGGTAAATGTTGTGCTTGCTGCCTCTCACAACCACAACAAAATTACAACTAAACTATAAAACAGCCATCATTAGGAGTCCCTTGAAGTCTACCTGAACAGAAACCCCACAACTGGGGACACACAGACGAGGCCACCTCGAGACTGGTAGAAGGAATGTAGACATAGAATGGGGTGATCCTACATCCATATGTGGCGGCTGAGAATCGGGAGGGATATCTCAGTTGTGGAGGTCCCCCCGGAGAAGCAAGCAGTCCCAGCCCCACACCAGGCTCCCCAGCCCAGAGTCCCAGTGCTGAGAAGAGAAGTCCCCACAACTTCTGGCTGAGATTGTGGCTGAGTAAGATGGAGGGAGGCTGGAGTTGCAGACATTTCTCTTGGCCATATGTGGATTGCATAGTGACACTTGCTAGGTGACCCCAGGCAGGGCGCAGACTGTGGTGGAACTTGGAGATCCTCACAGGAACCCCTCAGGGCTGGCATACCTTGTGGCTGGCTTCAGACAGAGCCGGAGCATCACCTGCGGCTGTATCCAATAATGACACATCAAAAAAGCAGACTGGTAAGGCACCAGAGCTGTTCATGAGGTCAGCTCCTAACTGACTAGTCCTCACAACAAATCAGCTGAGGGTCAATTCCTCTCACTAACATGCAAAGATCAACCAGGGATCAATTACAACAGAAGGGCACATAAATCCACACAAGGACACACTTGGAGCACCCAAATCAGGTGACCAGGGAAGACTGAGCCACTGGGCCCCAAAGGACATCTACTATATAAGGCCACTCCACTAAGATCAAGAGACATAAGAATCCTAATGAATACACAGAAACAAACATAGAGAGGTAGCTAACATGGAGAGACAAAGAAATATGTCCTAAATGAAACTACAGAACAAAACTCCAGAAAAAGAACTAAACAAAATGGAGACAAGCAATCCACTAGATGCAGATTTCAAAACACTGGTTATAAAAATGCTCAATGATCTCAGTGGGAACGTCAACAAAGAGTTAGGAATCATAAAAATAGAGACAGAAAACATTTAAAAAAGAGTCAGAAATGAAGAATGCAATACCGGAAATGAAGAATACATTAGAAAGAATCAATAGTAGCAGAGAATCAAATCAGTGATTTGAAAGATAAGGTAGCAGAAAACACCCAATAAGAACAGTAAAAAGAAAAAAAATCTGAAAAGATGAGGATAGTTTAAGAGGCCTATGGGACAACAGCAAGTGTACCAACATTCACATCATAGGGGTACCAGAAGGAGAAGAGAGAGAATTGAAAATCTATTTGAAAAAATCATGATTGAAAACTTCTCTAACCTGGCAAAGGAAATTGACAATCGAGCCCAGGAAGCACGGAAAGTGCCAAACAAGATGAACCCAAAGAGGCCCACACCAAGATACAGCATAATTAAAATCCCAAAGATTAAAGACAAAGAGAATATTAAAAGCAAAGAGAGAGAAGCAGTTAGTTACCTACAAAGGAGCTCCCATAAGATGGTCAGCTGATTCCTCAATAGAAACTTTGCAGGTCAGAGGGATTGGCACGAAATAGTCAAAGTGATGAAAAGCAAGAACCTGCAACCAAGATTACTCTATCCAGTAAAGCTGTCATTTAGAATTGAAAGACAGATGAAGAGCTTCCCAGACAGGAAAAAGCTAAAGAAGTTCATCAACACCAAACCATTATTACAAGAAATGTTAGAGGAACTTCCTTAGGAAGAAAAGAAAAAAATTAAAAATATGAATAATAAATGGCAACAACTACACTTCTATCAACAATTAATTTAAATGTAAATGGATTAAGGCTCCAATCAACAAGCATAGGGTAGCTGAATGGATAAGTTTTGTTTTAAATCCTTACATATGTTGCCTACAAGAGACTCACTTCAGATTGAAAAACAGACACAGACTACAAGTAAAGGACTGGAAAAATATATTTTATGAAAATGGAAACAAACCAAAAAATCTAGGGTACTAATACTTATACCAGACAAAATAGACTTTAAAACAAAAGCTATAACAAGAGACTAAGAAGGACCCAGTAATCCCACCACTGGGTATTTACCCAAAAAACTCAAAACACTAATTCTAAAAGACATGCATCCCTATGTTTATTGCAGCATCATTTACAATAGCCAAGATATGGAAGCAACCTAACTGTCCATCAATAGATGAATGGATAAAGAAGAAGTGGTCCATATATACAATGGAATATTACTCAACCATAATAAAAGAATAAAATTTTGCCATCTGCAACAACATGAATGGACCTAGAGGGTATTGTTCTGAGTGGAGTAAGTCAGACAGAGAAAGACAAATACCATATGATTTCACTTACAAGTGAAACCTAAAAAAACAATAAAAACAAACAAACAAAACAGAAACAATCTCAAAGATACAGAGAACATTTTGATAATTGCCAGATGGGAGGGGGTCAAGGAGTGAGTGGAAAGGGGGAAAGGATTAAGAAGTACAAACTGGTAGTTACAAAATAGTCATGGTGATGTAAAGTATAGCATTAGGGATATGGTCAATAATATTGTAACTATGTATGGTGTCAGATGGATACTAGATTTATCAGGGTGATCACTTTGTAAGTTATATAAATGTTAATCACCATATTGTACACCTGAAACTCATACAACATTGTACGTGAACTATAATTTAAAAAATAAAATAAAATCATTTTCAAAAAATAAGGGAAATCCTCCCCATGTTTTCCTTTTTATAATTGTTTTAGCTTTATTTGGACTTTTATTTTTCCATATAATTTTAAAAAGCTAAACTTCTTTTTAAAAAAAATACAAAATACAAACACAATGACCCAAAATCTATGGGATACAGCAAAAGCAGTCCAAAGAAGGAAATTCATAACAATACAGGCCTATCTCAGAAATCAAGAAAAATCTCAAATAAACAATCTAAACTTACACCTAAAGAGACTAGAAAAAGAACAGCAAACAAACACTAAAGTAAGTAGAAGAAAGGAAATAATAAAGATCAGAGTGGAAATAAATGAAATAGAGTCTATAAAACTAATACAAAGGATCAATGAAACCAAGAGCTGGCTTTTTGAAAAAGACAAACAAAATTGATAAACCTTTAACTATACTCATCAAGAAAAAAAGAGAGAGGACCCAAATAAACAAAACCAGAAATTAAAGAGAAGTGACAACTGACTCCACAGAAATACAAAGGATTTTAAGAAAATACTGCGAACACTTATGTGCCAACAAATTGGACAATCTGGAAGAAATGGTACATTCCAAGTAACATACTGAGTCAAGAGAAACAAAATCTAACAGTCTGATTACTACTAATGAAATCCAATCAGTAATCAAAAAACTTCCAGAAAACAAAAGTCTTGGACCAGATAGCTTCACAGGTGAATTTTACAAAACATTCAAAGAAATAGTACCTATTCTTCTCAAACTATTCCAAAAAATTTCAAGAGAAGGGAAAACTCTCAAGATCATTTGACGAGGCAATGATTACTCTGATTCCAAAACCAGACAAACACATTACCAAAAAAAAAAAAATTATAGGCCAATATCCCTAATGAACATAGATGGGAAAACCTCAATAAAATATTGGCAAACCAAATTCAGTAATACATTAAAAAGATCATACATCACGATCAAGTGGGATTTATTCCTGGGATGCAAAGTTGGTTCAATATCAGCATGATACACCACATAAACAAAATAAAGGATAAAAATCATATGATCATATCAATAGATGCAGATAAAGCATTTAACAAAATCCAGCATCCATTTATGACAAAAACTCTCAGCAAAAGTGGGAATAAAGGAAATAGTCAAAGTGATGAAAAGCATGGTACTGGCATAAAAATAAATACATAGTTCAAGGGAACAGAAGAGAGAGCCTAGAAATAAACCCACATCTATATGGTCATTTAATCTTTAACAAAAGAAGGAAGAATATCCAATGGGGTAAGTACAGTCTATGCAATAAGTGAGGCTGGGAAAACTAAATGGATATGTACAAAATAATGAAACTTGACCACCCTTTTACATCATATACAAGAATAAACTCAAATGGATTATGCTAAAACAAAAGACCTGAAACCATTAAACTCCTAGAACAAAATATAGGCAGAAAAATCTTTGGCATTGTTCTTAGTAATATTTTTTCTGACATATCTCCTTGGACAAGGGAAACATAAGAAAAAATACATAAATAAATAAATGGGACTACTTTACACTAAAAGATTCATGCACAGCAAAGGAAACCATGAAGAAAATGGAAATACAGCCTACTGAATAAGAGAAGATATTTGCCAATGATATATCTGAGAAGAGGTTAATATCCACAATTTATAAAGAATGCATAAAACTCAACACACACATACACAAAAATCCTATTAAAAAATGGGCAAAGGCCCTGAATCAGCATTTCTCCATAGAAGACATATAGATGACCAAGAGACATATGAAAAGATGCTCAACATCACTAATCATCAGAGAAATGCAAATTAAAACCACAATAAGATATCATATCACACCTGTCAAAATGGCTGTCATCAATAAATCAGATAACAACAAACGTTGGTGAAGATGTAAAGAAAAGAGAACTCTCATGCATTGTTGGTGGGATTGTAAATTGGTACAGCCACTATGGAAAACAATATAAAGTTTCCTCAGAAAGTTAAAAGTACAACTATATGACCCAGTAATTCTACTTCTGGGTATTTATCCAAAGAAAACCAAAAACTAATTTGAAAAGATATATGTACCAAAAATTAATTTGAAAAAACATATGCACCCCTATGTTCACTGCAGCACTATTTACAATAACCAAGATCTGGAAGCAACCTAAGTGCCCATCAAAAGGTGATCACATAAAGAAAAAGTGGTACATATATACAATGGAATATTACTCAGCCATAAAAAAAATGAAATTTTACCATTTGCAAAAACATGGATGGACCTAGAAGGTATTATGCTAAGTGAAATAAATCAGACAGAGAAAGACAAATACTGTATGATTTCACTTATACGTGGAATCTAGGGAGCAAATTAAATCAATAAACAAAATGAAAACAGACTCATAGATACAGAGAACAAATTGGTGACTGCCAGATGGGAGGGTAGTTGGGGACCGGGGCTTCTTCCCTATTAAGAAGTACAACTTGATAGTTACAGAATGGTTACAGGGATATAAAGTACAGCATAGGGAATATAATCAATAATATTACAATAATTATGTATAGTGCCAGGTGGGTGGGTACCAGACTAATTAGGGGAATCACTTCATAAATTATATAATTGTCTAACCACTATTCTGTACACTTGAAACTAATATAAAGTAATATTGAATGTCAACTCTAACGGAAAATTAAAATTAAAATTAAAAATTAAAAAATACAACACACTTAAGGAAAGTACACAAATAATAAGGTTATGGTTTTATGAATTACCATAGTATAAACACACTCAGGAGCTGTTTCTTAACAGACAATAGTTAACTTTAGTGAGGAGCAAGATTTTGTTCCAAAACTTGATGGATCCACACTGTGATTCTACTATTGCCATAGTATGTCAATTTTCCTCATACACTCCACATATTGAAGGATCTTCTAAGCGATAAGACATAAGGAAAAGAAGAGTTTTTGTACTGCAGCTTATAGTCTACAAAGTCTTTTTTTACGCTGGAACCCATTCTGGCTGCTAATGGCTCAGTTAATGCATAAAAGCAGCACATGCGAGTAAAGGTTGTTCTTAAAATGAAAAAAGGTCCAATAAGCATTGTGCCTCTTTCTTAATAGTAGGTGGTACAAGGTACAGCAATTTGCCTCAACTTGAGATATCTTGTCAGCTCAGATGAGTCTTACCAAGGCATCTAATGCTTCTTCCAGCTCATCAAGTCCAATCGCCATGATGAAAATCATCAAGGTAGTGAACTGGTATGATGTTCTGTGATACGTGAATATAATCAAGGTCTCTGCATACCAGATTATGGTAGAAAGAAAGAGAGCTACCTTGGCTCTATGGCAAGGCTGTGAAAGTATACTGCTGCTCCTGACAGGTGAAATCAAACTTCTTCTGTTGGTTCTTATAAACTGCTCTATAGAAAATAGTATTTGACAGACCAATAGTGGTGAATGAGAGGGCTGTATCAGTTTGGTACAACAAAGATTCCACATCTTGAATAGCAGGTGCAAATGAAGTCATAGTAATCTACAAAAAAAAATTCTGTTCTTTGGAAGACACTTAAAAAAAATTTCAGTTGAATATGTTTTGCTTTGAACATTTTTCTAGGCTC
>NW_011888831.1:5966252-5968672 GCF_000151845.1 Pteropus vampyrus
TTTTTTTTTTTTTTTTTATGGCTCCATATAAATTTTAGGATTATTTGTTCTAGCCCTCTGAAAAATGCCATTGGTATTTGATAGGCATTGAATCTATAGATTGCTTTGGATAGTATGGCCTCTTTAATGATGTTGATTCTTCCTACCCATGAACATGGTATATGCTTCCATTTATTTGTATCTTCTTCAATTTCTTTTTTCAATGACTTATAATTTTCTGAAAACAAGTCTTTTATCTTCTTGGTTAATTTGATTCCCAGGTATTTTATAGCTTTCAACACAATTGTAAATGAGATTGTTTTCTTAATTTCTCTTTCTGAAAGTTCATCATTGGTATATAAAAATTCCACTAATTTCTGAATATTTATTTTGTAACCTGCTACTTTACTGAATTCATTGATCAGTTCTAACAGGTTTTTTTTGTGGAATCTTTAGGGTTCTCTCTATATAATATCATGTCATTGGCAAATAACAAGAGTTTTACTTCTTCCTTTCCAATTCAGATGCTTTTTATTTCCCTTTCTTGTCTTATTGCTGTGGCTAAAACTTCCAACACAATGTTGAAGTGGAGTGGTGAAAGTAGGCATCCTTTTCCTATTCTAGATCTTAAGGAAAATGCTTTTAGCCTTTCCCCATTGAGTATGATGTTAGCTGTAGGTTTTTCGTATATGGCCTTTATTATGTTGAGGCATGTTCCCATGTTCCCTCTATTCCCACTTTGCTGAGAGTTTTTATGACAAATGGATGCTGGATTTCGTCAAATGCTTTTTCTGCAGCTATTGATATGATTATATGGTTTTCATCTTTCGATTTGTTAATGTGGTATATCATATTAATTGATTCATGGATATTGTACCAACCTTACATCCCAGGAATAAATCCAACTTGATCATGGGGTATGATATTTTTAATGTTTTGCTGAATTTGGTTTGCTAATATTTTATTGAGGATTTTGCATCAATGTTCATAAGAGATATCGGCCTATAGTTTTCTTTTTTTGTAATGTCTTTGTCTGGTTTTGGAATCAAAGTAATGATTCCATTGGAATCAAGGTGGCCTCATAAAAGGAGTTAGAGAGCCTTTCCTCTTCTTGAATTTTTTGGAATAGTTTGAGAAGAATAGGTGATAATTCTTCTTTGAATGTTTGGTAAAATTTGCCTATGAAGCCATCTGGTCCAGGACTTTTGTTTTTTGGGGAGGTTTTTGATTACTGATTCTATTTCATTGGTGGTAATCAGTCGGTTCAGATTTTCTGTTTCTTCTTGACTCAGTCTTGGGAGATTGTATGTTTCTAGGAATGTGTCCATTTCTTCCATCCAATTCGTTGGCATATAATTGCTTCTAGTATTTTCTTATGATCCATTGTATTTCTGTGGAGTCCGTGGTAATTTCTCCTCTTTCATTTCTGATTTTATTTATTTGAGTCCTCTCTCTTTTTGCTTTGATGAGTCTGGCTAAGGGTCTGTCAGTCCTTTCAAAGAACCAGCTCTTGGTTTCCTTAATCTTTTGTATTGTTTTTCTAGACTCTATTTCATTTATTTGTTTTGATCTTTATTATTTCTTTCCTTTTATTCACTTTGGGTTTTGTTTGCTGTTCTTTTTCTAGTTCTTTTAATTGTAAGGTTAGATTGTTTATTTGAGCTTTTCCTTGTTTCTTGAGGTAGGTCTGTATTGCTATGGATTTCCTTCTTAGGACTGCTTTCACTGTGTCCCATAGATTTTGAGTCATTGTGTTTTCATTTTCATTTGTCTCTATGTATCTTTTGATTTCTTCCTTGATCTCATTAAGAACTCAATCATTGTTTAGTAGCATGTTATTTAGCCTCCATGTATTTGTGTATTTTCCAGTTTTTTCTTGTAGTTGATTTCTAGTTTCATATCATTGTTATCAGAGAAGACAATTAATATGATTTCAATCTTCTTAAATTTACTGAGACTTGATTTGTGTCCTAAAATGTGGTCTATCCTTTAAAATGTTCCATGTGCATTTGAAAAGAATGTATATTTTGCTGCTTTAGGGTAAAATGCTCTGAAAATATCATTAAATCCATCTGTTCTAGTGTATCTTTTAGGCCCATTGTTTCTTCGTTGATTCTTTGCCTAGAAGATTTGTCCTTTGGTGTCAATGGGGTGTTAAAGTCTCCTACTATGAGTGTATTACTATTGATTTCTCCTTTTATGTCAGTCAATAATTGCTTTATGTATGTAGATGCTTCTGTGTTGGGTGCATATATATTTACTAGGGTTATGTCCTCTTGATTTATCGATCCCTTTATTATTATGTAATATCCTTGTCTCTTATTATAGCCTTTGTTTTAAAGTCTGTTTTATCTGATACAAATATTGCTACCCCGGCTTTGTTTTCATTTCTGTTTGCATGAAATATCTTTTTCCATCCCTTAACTTTCAGTCTGCGAGTG
>NW_011888831.1:5970582-5975107 GCF_000151845.1 Pteropus vampyrus
GGATGAACCTCTGGGTGATATGTGTGTTGGGTGGTGCAGGAACCCTGAGTAAATTTCCCCCTGCCACTGCAGTGTCAGTTTACATGCCAATGCTGTCTCTGTGGCTCTCTGTACAAGTTTCCACCTGTAGCAAGGTCAGCTGCTGCCCACCCTGTGTCTAAACGCACCACCCCAGGGCAGGGACAACTATCTATCAATGTGCAGTGGGCACTTTGTGTATTAGATGGAGCAGGAACTGAAAGAGTCAAGGGCCGTCAGGCCAATACAGACCCTTGTAATCCCCTCAAGAGATATTGCAGCTTGTACAGGCAGCAGTGGTCTGTCCACAACTGTTTTCCTCGAAATGCACTTGCTACGCTAGCCAAGGTCTGTTACCGCTGACTGCACAACCACAGAGCCAAAGGAGGGCTTGTCAATGGGCTGCGGGCACTTTGTGGCTTGGGTGAAGTGGGATCTCACGGAGACAAGGTCCATCCAGCCAATACAGCCTCAGTTTTGCTGCAACTTCTGTGCCTGGGCATTCCCATAGCTTCAATGTGGCTCTTTTATATTATCAGACATAGGTGTTATGATCGACTAGACTTCAGGTGATTCTACACATTGATGATTTTATAATTTGGTTGTAATTTCAATGCAGACAACTTTGGAGGGGAGGCTCTTGAAGGGATCCCTACGGGGACTGCCGGTTCTAACTATCTATTCAATTTTTATGAAGGCCGCATGATATTCCGAGATGTAAATGTACCATCATTTTTAAAACATTCCCCTACAGACAAGCATTTCCTTAATCGCAATTCTTCTTTTCTCTCTCTCTCTCATTCTCTCTCTCTCTCTCTCCTCTCTCTCTCTCTTCCTCTCCCTTTCCTTCTCTCTTTCTCTTTCTCTCTCTCTTTCCCTCTCCCTCCTTCTTTCATGTATAAACAATGTCACTGAAATCATTCTTGTACATGTGATTTCTATTTACTGGTGCTTTTATTTCTTTGGGATAAAAATTGTAGGAATTGGATCATGTGGTTGAAGGATGTATGTATTTTTATTTAAATAGATATATACAGATTGCTTTACAAAAGTACTATAGCTATTAAATTTTCACCAGAAATGTTTGAGAAAATATTTTTCCTCTATCCCTATCAGCAATAGGTATTATCATTTAAAAATATGTTTGCTCATCTATTGAGCATACAATGATTCCATAAATTATGTGTTCATATCCTTTGACCATTTTTCTTTGGGGGCTTATTTAGCTTTCTACCATCAGAGAAAGGTGTATTTAGTTCAGTGACAGACATAGTACCTGTTGGCTCTAACCATATGGAGTTCATTCCACTGAGTCATTTGAAAGTTTTTGTTTTTGTGTTTGCTATTTATGGCCATGATTCTTCTTGTTCTAATCCCAGGTGTCTTCCTGGGGATACTCCCCAAACTTTTACTGCCATCTTTTCTGCATACCCATTCCACCTCACACACAGGTGTGTGGGAACACTCATCACCTTTAGCCACAGGAGTGGGACTAATCTCAAGCCCACCCACCTAGTCCCCTCCTTCTGCAGTGGTTAGCCTTCCTCTTTAGTGTCATGTTGGATTCAAAACTGCTTTATGAAGCTTGTACTCTCTAAGCTACACCCAGGAAATGAAGCACAAACCATGCTGTTCTTAAATTTCTCCTCAACCTACTTGATATTTTCAAGAGTGTTTATAATGTTTCCTTCAACCTTCAACCCTGATTGGGGCTCAGGAGTGAGTGATCAGATATTAACTCTGACTTAGCGACCCAAACAACCTCTAACCTCTAGTCACATCTCCTCCAATCTCCTTCTCCTAACAGCTGGTCACAATTTTCCAGTGATAGAAAAAGTACTTTGATGTCATATGTTGCTTTCTTTCTTATTCTATGATTCTTCACTTTTTCTCAAGGTCCCAGGATTTTCAAGTGAAAGTACAGGCTTTTGAACTCTTGCCTCAGCTACTTGTTAAAAATATTCAGAAATGCAATTAACGTCTTTATTCTAGACTGTATCTACCGTCCCTACAAATCAGCACATAACTACTGTTTGAATGCTAGGGGAGAAATGCAAAAGGCATAATAAAACCTCAATTAATTTCTCCAAATATTATCCCACTATGTTTGTTATGGCACATGAGTTGATATTAAATTGGCCAAGAGAGAATAGTTGATGTCCATGCATTTACCAGGGAGTAAAATCTTGACCTTTATGTCATCCAAGATCTATTACAAACTCTCTTAAAAGAAGCAGTGTTCAAGGAGGATTGCTTGAAAGACACATAGACATTTCAGATTTTATAAAATATATTCTTGACTTAAGCCAAATTAGCAGAGATCTGAGAACCTAGATTGCAATATATTGACTCTTTAAGAATTGTTTTTTCTCATTTGTAGTCAGGTGTGGCATCATTTGCCTACACTTAAGGTGGTTATGAGAAACTGCCCTAAGAAAGTAATTGTTTCATTTATTATACGTCCATCATAAAGGATGTTCACTTCAACACATAGGGCCCCTTTAATGGGAGAAACTCCTGATTCTGAATCCCAAGTTTCTGTACCTCTACTTAACACCAGTTTGTATTTATCTTATAAACATTTTCAATAGTGTTTAGTCATGTTTCCCTTTTCACACACTGACAGGAAAGTTAGATTCAAACTTGTAGACAGCCCAGAACAAATATTTAGGTCATTACAGTATGCATTTGGAGCATTGTTCCCAGCTTCATTTAGTATCCTCTCTCTTATTTTTTACTTTTTTCACCCTACTTTTAATTTATATTCCTTTGTTGCATTTTATCTATTCTAGTAAGCTTCCCTAAATTTTTTCTGGAATATGGGGATACAAACAAAGTTCACAAACAAATATGTATCAGTAAAGTTTGTGTCTATTTTTGCAATTCTATTTGATATCCTGGCACACCTCCAAAATAGTGTTCTTAGAAATCATTTTTGATATAAACTTTTCCTGTTTTTAAGAAGCAGCATAATAAAATGTGGTAGGCTTTCTATTCTGAGCAACTCTTTTCTATAGGAAGTCACTGAAAAAAAAATCAATCTTAAGCAAAAACAATCTTAAGCAACGCATTCTTAAGAATGGGAAAGAGATTTAGAGACAAGTTATACATTGTGAAATGCCATGCCATGCAAGGTGTGGTCTATAGTCTGATACAAGTCTCTGATGGGAAAAGTATAGAAATTGAGAATAGCATCTAGAAAATTTCGTAGCAATTTGAGAAAGTAACAGACAATAAATCAGATTTGAATCTGATAATAAAAAAATGTGCATTGTATTTCGTATGTCTTTTTCACCCCTACTAATCCATTTTCACTGAGTAGCAGTCCACAATAGATTGGAAATTAAAAACATCACCATCAGCAACGACTTAAAAATTGGTCTTTTGCAACAAATAGATTGAGAAGCATAGCTTTAAGGTTTTACCCTACCTTCCCACGGTCACAATACAAGAAGAGTTCAGCAAACATCTGCCTCCGCATATCAGTTTTTATGACCTCCCGGAATTCATCTGCACAGTGGCAAAGGTGCTTAAGGAGTTCCTCAAACATTTCACTTTTAAAGTCTGCAATGTGTGAAGAGATATACTGCAAAGGAAAAGATGATAAATGATTTAAAACCATGCTCTTTACTTGGATTTTCCCAAGGATCAGTTGATGTGCATGAAATTATCGACTGCAATTTTTTCCCATATCATTTGTTTGTCACTTAGATAAAGCAGTTTCATGTTAGTGCTATTCTACAGGCTGTGCTGCAGAGAGAGATATGATCAGTACAGTCCCTAACACCATACAACACCAGTAGAACTAGATATTTTTGGAGCAATTTCCCCCTCTAGATCACATTAGCATTATATAGGGCAAACTTTTTACCTCATAGTATGGAATAGCAGCAATCATAGAATGTTGCCTGTAAATTAATAGTTCTAAAAATTGGGTGCAGTTTTTTTTCAATGTATGGCATATAAGACCATCTATTTTCATGAACTGGCTACATTTAATCATTAGAGTGTAGGGATGGGTATTTTTTGTTTTCTGTCTCTTGATATTACAGTAAGGTATTCTGTGTCTATGATTTTCTTTTCTTTTGAAAGTGTAAAGTCTGAAACATCTATACTCTGGGTCAATTCTCTTGATCTCTGTTTGAATAAATTCTCTAAAATGGGATTGCTAGCTTAGAAGGTAAATGCATCTGTATTTTGGGTAGGTTTTGACGCAGGCTTGTACCCTTTTGTGCTCCCACCACTAATGTATGAGCATATTTTTTTCTCAGCCTCACCATCAGTGTATATTGTCTTCCTTGTTTCAGCTAATTTGATAGGTCAAGAATGTTACATTCTTGATCTACACCTGACTATAAGATCTTATAATAGAGACAAATGGTTCAAGCACTTGAATTGTTTCTGAGTGGAGTCTTCCTGAAGTTTTAGCAGAGTTCACAGTCAATGATTTCCTCCTCTGCCCCAGGCACAGCAGTAGCCAAATTTGTACTGGTAACCAAATTTGTTC
>NW_011888831.1:5975157-5977533 GCF_000151845.1 Pteropus vampyrus
TTACCCTACCTTCCCACGGTCACAATACAAGAAGAGTTCAGCAAACATCTGCCTCCGCATATCAGTTTTTATGACCTCCCGGAATTCATCTGCACAGTGGCAAAGGTGCTTAAGGAGTTCCTCAAACATTTCACTTTTAAAGTCTGCAATGTGTGAAGAGATATACTGCAAAGGAAAAGAGGATAAATGATTTAAAACCATGCTCTTTACTTGGATTTTCCCAAGGATCAGTTGATGTGCATGAAATTATCGACTGCAATTTTTTCCCATATCATTTGTTTGTCACTTAGATAAAGCAGTTTCATGTTAGTGCTATTCTACAGGCTGTGCTGCAGAGAGAGATATGATCAGTACAGTCCCTAACACCATACAACACCAGTAGAACTAGATATTTTTGGAGCAATTTCCCCCTCTAGATCACATTAGCATTATATAGGGCAAACTTTTTACCTCATAGTATGGAATAGCAGCAATCATAGAATGTTGCCTGTAAATTAATAGTTCTAAAAATTGGGTGCAGTTTTTTTTCAATGTATGGCATATAAGACCATCTATTTTCATGAACTGGCTACATTTAATCATTAGAGTGTAGGGATGGGTATTTTTTGTTTTCTGTCTCTTGATATTACAGTAAGGTATTCTGTGTCTATGATTTTCTTTTCTTTTGAAAGTGTAAAGTCTGAAACATCTATACTCTGGGTCAATTCTCTTGATCTCTGTTTGAATAAATTCTCTAAAATGGGATTGCTAGCTTAGAAGGTAAATGCATCTGTATTTTGGGTAGGTTTTGACGCAGGCTTGTACCCTTTTGTGCTCCCACCACTAATGTATGAGCATATTTTTTTCTCAGCCTCACCATCAGTGTATATTGTCTTCCTTGTTTCAGCTAATTTGATAGGTCAAGAATGTTACATTCTTGATCTACACCTGACTATAAGATCTTATAATAGAGACAAATGGTTCAAGCACTTGAATTGTTTCTGAGTGGAGTCTTCCTGAAGTTTTAGCAGAGTTCACAGTCAATGATTTCCTCCTCTGCCCCAGGCACAGCAGTAGCCAAATTTGTACTGGTAACCAAATTTGTTCCCAATGATCCTACGTCCACAGCCACATGATGGGGCCAGGGAAGGATACTTAACCTAAACAAAGCGATTCAGATTTTCTCCACTTGGAAATGGGAATTAGGACTAGGGAATGGCCAGTTGGTGTCTGAAAGAGGCTGGATCTGCAAATGTAAACTTAACAATTGTTGGGTGGCCAGATTCCTTCACGTGAGCTGAGGATGTAGAGAAATTCTGTACATAGAGATAGATGGATCAGAAAGCAGAGAGAACATCAAAAGCAAAGACTCTTGATGTTTTCCAAGTCCCTGTTTTAGTCTCTTCTGAAGCCAGACCATATTCTTACACTTGGATTCTGCACATTTCATTTTCAGCTACATTAGCTCAGATTGCTTTCTTGCAATTAAAGAATAGTAATTAATACAGTTTGTTTAAAATGGAACATTTTGTTGGCATATTTTGTTGACATATATCTTTCTGAAATGAAAGATATAGTCGATATTTCACTTTCTCGTTAAAATCATCTAGGCAAATTTAGAATGTATTATGTAAGAGATACATTAGGCTTGAATCCATTCTAATGAATCATAAACCATTATTCAACTAGCTTAGAGATCAAAAGAGAAAAATTAAAAGCAAAGAGCTTTTCTAAATATTTAGTTTCCTTAGCTACCTAAACCACATAATTCTTATTATTCCTGATGAATCAATGAGCACAGCTAAGGTCTTATCTGTTACCTGGGGAAGCAGAATAATATAATGGTTAAGAACTCACATTTTGGAGACTGTTCCTATATTTACTGGCTGAGTACCTTGGGTGAATCACTGAAATTCCCAGTTTCTTCATTTGTGAAATGGGGTCATGGAGAGGATCCTGTGTATGTACAGTGCATTTGTATTTCATATAATAAGCTCTCTATAGCCATTGCTCTTCTTTCCTTTTGAGCTAGGTAAGAAATTGGCTAAGAAAATTTTCTTTATAGATTAAAAGTCCTGTCAGCTGACATACATATTTAGAAGGAAAAACCCAATGAAATCGGGGGCTCTTAAGGTGTGATCTCTTGATCATATCACCTGAGAGCTTGTCAGAAATGCAAATTTTGGAGCCCTACTTCACACCTACTGAGTCAGAAACTCTGGGAGTAGGACCCAGAATTGAAGTTTTAAAAAGCTCTCTGTTGCATTTATTTTTTGTTGCATTTATTTTTTCTACTATTTTTTTGTTGTTGTTGTTTTCAGTTTCATTTATTTCTGCTCTAATTTTAATTATTTCTCTCTTTCTGCTGATTTTAGGCTTCATTTGTTCTTCCTTTCT
>NW_011888831.1:5978948-5984294 GCF_000151845.1 Pteropus vampyrus
GGGGCAACTGATCCTAATTATACCAGTATCCTAAGATCCTGTTGCTTGATTCTTAATCACTTTTTGCTTGAATAGCCGGTATTTTTCTAATTACTAAGGTAGAATTATTGAATAGTTGACATTTTCTGGCATTATTGTGGCTCAATTTCCTAATGCTGAAAACAATTACTGATTCATGAAAAGAATCATCCTGTTTTAAATTAAGCTTTTTGGAATTGACCTCAAAGCCATGAATTTTCTGGCTATGGGAATGCTATTAAAGCAAAAATTAGTTTAACTGTTTCTTTGAGACACTTCAACGTTCTGGATTTATAACCTGTGGGTTTTCTGAATGGTCATGTTCTATAAGTGTGAGCTGTATGTCATAAAGACTACCAGTTACCAGCTCAACTACAAATAAAATTCCAAACAGAACAATTATAGCAGTTTGCAGGTATCTCTTGTAAAATCAAAAAAAGTGAAAACATATAGTAGCCTTGTGTTTTCATATCTTCCTAAGGAATAAATCAATTAATACCCATAAACCCTGAAATGATTGCTTAAATTAATTTAAGAATATAATTAACTACTAATATCCTTCACTTTAATAGCTCTGTGCACTGTTAAACATTTAAATTGTACTTAATCAGATTATCTTTGTGTGCTGGATTCCAATTTAATGAAGCTGGGGCTTTTCCTTTCTGACTTGAAAAATCAAAATATTAAGAATATGATGTCACATTTAACAGGTTGGTAACTACTATTAGATTCTACAGCTCTTGGCCATTGAGATTCACACTTAATTTAACCAGATATACTGGAGAGTTGCTGAACTGGGTGATGTAAGAGCAATAGGGAAAAAAAACTGTATTTGAAAACTATCTTAGGTATTAATTTCCAAACTGTATTTGTAAGCCCTGGTAGCAAATAATGTTTTCAGGAGTATCTGCAAACAAGGATTTTAAGAATATTGAAATACACAAAGTATATTTGCTATCTATCATTGAAGAGGTGGTGTGTTCACATAGTTTAAATATTCTTTAACTCTTTTGCTTTTAAAAAACTTGCTTACAAAAGAATTGAACAAAGTCCCCATTTAATGTCCAATAATAATAAGAGTCACAGACCGAAACACACAATTTTACCCCTACTCATGAAATGTAACTTAGGCAATGTTATGCACTGAGTTGTGTCCCCAGCAAATTCATATGTTGAAGACTTAACCCCTAGTACCTCAGAATGTGACCATATTGAAATAGGATCTTTAAAGAGGTAATCAAATTAAAATGAGATCATTAGGGTGAGCCCTAAGCTAATATGACTTTAGTCCTGATACCTTGTCTTGAACTTCTAGCCTCCAGAATTGTGAGAAATTAAATTTCTGATGTTTAAGTCACCCAGTCTATGGTACTTTGTTATGGCAGCCCTAGGAAACTAATACAAATAATAAGGAATTACTCATCAGGCAGTTCCAGGATTTATGTATTTCTTAGAGTCGAAGATCACCTAGGAAGACATACACCAACTTGGAGGATTGTTCACCACAAGCCCTCCCATTTCCCTGGCCTAAAATTCCCCTTGTCCCTGCAAGGTTTCCTCATGTAGTTTCACAATATATTGCTGTCTCTACTTCCCCAAAGCCATCATTCTGTGCTTCCCTGCCACAGCTCAAAGCACATGAAAAACAAAGTGAGCAAAAACAAAACAAACAAAAATTACAAAATACAAAATTCCAAATAATAGAATAGAAAGCCACTCAGATATACACTAAATACAAAGCCTGGATTTACTAGAATAAGTTAAAGAAAAGACAATCTTTGGGTACAGTTGATGAAGCCTTTCTATTTAAAATTTAAACTTTGAGCCATGTTGATTTGAAAGCCTCAGACTATGCAATTAATATAAAACAACTGAGCATAAGGAAGTGACCATCTCAAAGCAGACTGCTATGGAGCAAGAACAGACTGAGTTCCAAAGAAGAGAATCCAGCAGAGGCGTGGCCCTTATTTCCCTTGGCCAAGAGATGCACCAGTTCCTCAGTGAGGCAGAATACAAAGTTAATATCTGAATCTCATTCTAGTATTTGTTGTTTTTTTGCATATAATTATTCTTAAGCCCATTATATATCCTCAGATTACTTGCAGCCCAGGCCTACTGAAGGATGCTCCAGAGAAACTGACCCTCACTTTATCAAGTCTCACAGTAAACAGGAACGTGTTGAGTTGTATTCACTTGCCCTTGGTAAGTGCATAGATGTGTAACCAGAGTCTCCGTAATGATAAAGTGAGAAATAAGGTCAAAGCAAAGCAAACTCCTCAATTAGGGTGACCAAATGCCTCACTTTGCCTAGGACTTTCCTGGTTTTAGCAGGAAACTCCTAAGTCCCAGGCAAACCGAGATGCTTTGAAACCCTATACCTTAATCCATGCCAATAGTCTAATTTCTGTGAGGAACTTTGGGAACCTCTGTTTGGAAGCATTCTGCGTCGTATCCTGCTTTATTTAACAAAGTATTTCTGTAAGTATCTATATCCTTTGCCATAAACTTTACAGCCTTTAACTGTGTCTGTGGCATCTTCTCATCACCATCCCATTGGGACAAATACACATAAAGCAAACTATATAGAGAGTTTTATTCTATTGTATGCATTCACCCATTCTCAATTCATTTGTTGTATTTATGTAATCACAAGACAAAAATATCTAAAAGTTTGTTATAGATAACTGGGAATGATGAACACAAATGACAATTCAAGACATTAGTCTGGAGCGGAACCGATAAGCAGGCCACACTTCCTTAGAGAATAGTCCTTTAAAAGGATTCACTCTTGTCTGAGAAAGCTATGCTTTATATTACTTTGGAGGGAAGAGTTTAGGGGACTGTGAAAAGAATAAATCAGGAAAGAATATAATCCAGACCAGAGCCAACTGATAGTATCAGTGGAAATAGAAGTGAGTCCCCAGAGGTGAAGAAAGAGGATCTGATAAGAGATCACCTCTCTCAGCAACTTACTCTGGGGTCTTTGGAGGCTCTCCTCTACCTGAGGCCATCCTTTCCCCTCACTCCACAAACCCTTGTCATACTAAAGATCTTGTACGTAGTCATCATCAATGGTTTAGAGATAAGAAATTCCTTTTCCCTGGTAATGCATGGTGTGCCCTCTTCTTCTGATACAATTTTTCTCACAGAAATAGTCACTCTTATTAAGAACTCCATTTCAGGCACATTGAAATCAAAGACCCCAGCCACTATATGAAATATTGCTTCTATCTGGATAATGAGTTCCAAGTTCTAAACAATCAATCACGTTACAGAAACTTTTTTTTGGAGAAGCACATACAGCCACTTGTGGGAATGTCATTTAAAAAATTATGGGCACTTTAACAACTCAAGGTAACATTTACCTTAAGACATACCAAGAAAAATTTAGACATGCTTATCTCTCAGAATTCTCTTGAAGCAGATTAGTAGGAAATTCATCAAAATGAAGAGTATCGTAGAATTCAAAAAGCTCAGGAAATTAAGAGAACCCTCCTACCTAAAAGGTTAACTAAATTTTCTATATCCACTTCAATGATGTTTAGATAAAAAATATATACTTGAAATGGTCTTCTATTGATAAACAAATTAACTAATCACATAGTGAAATAAAAAGGTAGATCCTCCATAAGATTGAAATCTAGGAATTTCAAGACCGGTCCACTTATCAGCACTTACTTACTCCTGGCCTGAACACAAGACAATGCAGTTCGAATTGCTAACAGGAGCCCACTGAATTAACTCTAAGGGGTAAGACTTCCGTTCCTTTTCAAATTTGTATAGGGAACACAATATCTACTTGAAAAACTCAATATCAGTGTTAAAATGATTTTAAAAAATGGTAAGTTTTGTCTCCTAGAATGAGTTGTCTTTTGAGAACCAGAGTATTCTGAGAATTTAAAACAAACCTGACACTCTTCCAAAATATACCTCGTATGTGCCTAAATATTCAACTTATAAAACAAAACATAACAGTCTCAAAGAAACCAATACCTTATATATTTTAAATTGTTCCTGTCAATACATAAATGTTTAAAGAGTTGTTCTTAAGGTTCTTTTAAAGGAGATACAAAGTATGGCAAGTAGAAGAAATTTAAAACTCATAACCACCAGATGAGTTTCCTACATGAAACCTGCCTCACTGAATTCTCATTTTTCTTTTACTATGCATCCCTTGGCAGTGATGAATATATTAATTCATAATATTTTTTACCTGTTCATCACTTCGCAATTGTCTTTTTGTGGTACATGTCCTTAATTTGCTTTGATTTTGATCCTTCCATTCCCTGGATCCTACTCTGGTTTTATCAGCATGTGTATGTATGCATTCACGTACACACACACACACACACACACACACACACACACACACACACACACGCCTGCATATACCCACAGGTACACTCTCATACAACAATGAATTATTTGGTCCTTAAGGGTAAGAAATACAACTTCTAATTTTGACATTTCTCCTAGCACAGAGAGTAAATATTCAGTATATACTTAATAGCCAAGAAACTAGAAGTAAATATTCTAAAATAGTTACTTTTGGTCTTCACACTAGAATAAAACAGGTAAACAGAGAGTTATAGTAACAAAAACATCATCATCTGTTCATTTATCTACCAGAAAACAGAGAAGCTAAGAAAACAATAGGTACATGGAAGGCATCTGTGACCATCCTCTCTATTTGTCTTTTTCTCTGCAGCAATTATTACTTAATGACTTCATTTTCTCCAAACATGATCCATCCTGAGTGCTAAGTACACTGCTCATTACAAACCATCAGCAGGGCAATTGCATGGCATAGTTTCTCCACTGGATGGCACCTGTGTGTAACATCTTGTCTTTAAGCCTGACATTTATTTCATTTTCTTCCAGTTTCATTAAACAGGTTCTGACAAAATAGCCTTAAAGCAAATCTTTTTAAAAGCAAGTATTCCAAACACTACTTCTATGTCATATGTCATATAGGACGACTCCATGATTTATTGATCAGATAATTAAATATTTTCAATAAATATTTCTACACAAGAAATACTTTCTTGGTTTCTAATTAACGTAACAGTTCTTGTTTATAATGAAAGTACATGAATATGTGTTATTTCCATTTCAGGAAGAGAAGCTGGGAAACATCAGGAAAACTAATATTAATGGCCCAAACTACTCATTAAAAACAAAATTAGATAGATAGATATCCACAAAGGTATTATGTAGAATGCTAATGAATTTGTATCAAGTATTATTAGATATACATCACTTTTATCCATTTCCTCCTTTAATTGTATGGAGATATATATATATATCATAGATGAATACATATATATT
>NW_011888831.1:5985114-5996376 GCF_000151845.1 Pteropus vampyrus
CATAACAAAATTTATGATCATCTACATTGCCAAAGACCTATCTATCTATTGAGACAAAGTATGTAAAGCTGTTTAAAATGATGCTATCCTAAAGGTGGCATTGGTTATCCAGGTAAGAAATGAATGTGATTTTAAAATTCCCATCTTTGTATTTTTATGCGTTGTTTAAATTAATTTTTTGGTCATGATCATTTTTACAAAATTGAATAACTTTTTCTTGGAAAGTTTTATAATAATTCTTAATAAGAATTAATTCTAGGTTATGAGAATATTTATATAGTTATTTTATTTTTATACTTATCTATGTTTTTAAAATTCCTCACCCCACCCCATTTTTAAAAGTTTAAGACTATAATTTCTCATTTGAGTAAACATTTAGTAGCATTCCATAAAATTAGGTGTAAGATTTTGGCCCAAAAATTATTAAAGAGAGAATTTTTTAAATTTCCAAATTGTTGGGCTTAAATAATTTTAAAATTGGTTTATTATTCCAGTTTTATTACATAATAAGAGAATATAATACATCAGATTTCTAGTTTTTAGAACTTATAAGGTTTTCTTGGTGGCCTATTTATAATAAATTTGACCAATATTCCACGAAAACTGGAATAGTGTCACTATAAGAAATGAAGTTTGATTCATACTTATATAATAAGTCTTACTAATAATATAATAGATTCTTTATATTCTTATTTATTTTTTACCTCTTTGACTTATCAAATACTTTTTAAAAAAACATTTTAATACTTCACACTATATAGAAAAATGAACTCAAAATGAATCAAAAATTAAATAGATATATACGCAAGAGTTAAAACCATAAAATATAAATGTCTATCTTTATGACCTTGAATTAAGCAATGATTTCTGAGATACGACTCCAAAAGCAAAAGCAACAAAAGAAGAAATTAGAAAAACTGTACTTCATCAAAATTTAAAACTTTCGTGCTTCAAAGGACACCATTAGGACAGTAAAAGGATAACCCACGAAATAGGAGAAAATATTTGCAAATTATTATTAGACAATGGATTGTATCTAGAATATATAAAGAACTCTTATGACTCAGTAATAACCTAATTTAAAAATGTCAAAGGTTCTAAGTAGATATTTCTCCAAACTAGATATGCAAATGGCCAATAAACACATGTAAAGATGCTCAATACCATTTTAGCCATCAGGAAAATGCATTTCAAAACCACAGTGAGCTACCATTTCACACCCACAAGAATAAAACCAAAAATAAAAACCCAAAAGAATAACAAATATTGGCAAAGATGTGGAGCAACTGGAACCCTCATTCACTGTTTGTGGGAATGTAAAATGGTGCAGCCAGTGGAGAAAAGAGTATGGCGGGTCTTCAAAAGGATCAATATAGAGTTATCATATGACCTAGCAATTCTATGCCTAGGTATATACCCAAGAGAATTGAAAACATACGTTCACACAAAAACTTACATACAAATATTCAAAGTTGCAATAGTCGAAAAGTAAAAACAACCCAAATGTCCATCAAATGATGAATGGATCGATAAAATGTGGTATGTCCATATACAGGAATATTATTCTGCAATAAAAAAATGAAGTATTGATACATGCCATAACATGAATGAAACTTGACATTATGCTAAGTGAAAGACGCCAATGACAGAAGGCCACATATTGCATGAAATTTAAATGAAATTTCCAGAAGAGGCAAAGCTATGAGAGACAGAAAGGAAATTAGAGGTTGCCTAGCCCTGAGGTTAGGAGAGAAATAGGAATGACTGCTAATAGGCATGAGGTTTCTTTTCAGGGTAATGAAAATGTTCTAAAATGGATTGTTTTAATGGTTACACAATTCTGTAAACCTACTAAAAACCACAGAATTGTATACTTTAAACAGGTGAATTGTAAGGGATATGTAGGAGGTTGAATAATGGTCCTCAAAAATATCAGGTCTTAATCCTTGGAACCTGTAAATACTACCTTATATGAGAAAAGAGCCTTTGTAGCTGTGATTAAGTTAACGTATTTGCGATGAGGAAATTATCCTGAATTATCTGTGTGGGCTCTAAATGCAATCACATGTATCCTTATAAGACAAAGGCAGAAGCAGACTTGACAGGTAGAAGAAGAGGAGGCAACGTGATCACAGAAGCACAGACTCATGATGTAGCCACAAGTCAAGGAATACAAGCGGCCACCAAAAGCTAGAAGAGGTAGTTCTCCACTATACCCTCCACAGTTGAGTGCAGCCCTGCCAAAACCTTGATTTTGGCCCAGCGATAATAATTTTGGGCTTCTGGCCCCCAGAATTGTGAGATAATAAATTTCTGTTTTTTTAAGTCACCAAATTTTTTTATATATTCCATTATAATGTTCTATAAACTCATTAAGCTTAAAAGTGTCCTATCATCTTTAATAATTTTAAATTTTATAAATGTAAAACTTTAACATTTACAAACATAAAAATAGTCTTGGTTGCATTAAATTATTTTTAATCTTGAAATCTCAATATTGTTTGTTCGATTGCTTATTTTCTTTATCAGATATTTCTTTAACAATTCTCATAAGTTAATCTTTTTTGTCATTTTAGGTGTTTTGCTTATAAAGTGGAAATTGCATTTTTTTATTTATCAAAAATCACCAATCATAAGATAGACTATTGATTTAACAACAGATTATAGGAGTTGGAGAAGAGAAAAATATTATTTCATTAAATGTATACATTGATTATAAGATGCATATTTAAAAAAAAACACTTGATCGAGGTATGATTGACATGTAAAAGTGACACATACATATTTAATATACATAATTAAATGAGTTTAGGGTAAGTATACACCCATGAAATCATCATCACTAAGGCCATATAAACATCTCCATCACCTGTAAGATGCATTTTGATTTCAGAAGTGCAAAAAGAAAACTATTCATCTTAGAAATGAGGAAATAGGAAATATGAAGAGGTCTCCAATCACATGAAGGAATAGGCAAAGTTACATTTTAACATGACATTGCTAGAAAAGACCTCTCTTTGCAAACTTAGAAGACCTGGAAGTTCATTTTTACAACATTATTCTAATATTAGTTCTCTTAATTAAAAAAAATTTACTCCAATGATGTTATTTTGGCAATTTATGGATAAAATAGGGACTCTGGAATAAATCTATTTTCAACTGAAAAGGGGCAAAAAGTCACACTATGATTAATCTTTTCATTTCAGTCTGTCAAATTAAATTGCCTTTCTCAAGAAATATAAAAAGACAATGAAAGGATGACAGCTTTGTCAACTTTGTCAACAGCAGGCAAGGTAACAAGAGACCAAATGGAACTAGGACTTTTTCGCCACTTCTAATTTATCTGGGAAAGATTAAAAAAATTTTACTGAAAATTGTGATGTGCTATTTGCAGCTGAGTTTTTTAAAGTAAAGGAAAGCCTCCTTTCCATCTTTCCAATTTTGATTTATCTGATACCAAGAATAATTCATGCATTAAAATATACACATTCTTGAGGAAATTCATCATAGAGAATACTCTTCTTTTTGGAAAAACTGAATTTACATGGGCACTAAAAAATTTCAGTCATTCAAATTTTGCAAAATGTTCTACTTTCACTTCCCATCGGGAAGAGGGAAAGTGATGTAGAGGAAATTTCATTTGGAATATTAGTTACTTTTAAAAGAAAGGTTTGTTAATAGAGTGGTATATTTATTGGGCTAGTCATATTAGGGGGAAAGTGAAGTTAGATTCTCACTTCATTATTTATCAAAATAAGTTTCAAATTAATTAAAAAATAAAAAGAGCTAGAAAAAAATGGATGGATATTTAGTTGAGTTTGGAAAGAACAGAACTGCCTAAGCATTTGAGCGATGGAAAAGACCTCAATAAATTTCCTTACATAAAAATTAACAAAAATTTCTGTAAGTTAGAAAATACTTAAGTTAGAAAACAGCTTTTAAAATTTTAAAACAATTGAGAAACTTCGAAAAATATTGGCTTGTTAAGTTAGATTTAGATACGAAGGTGGTTCAGAGTATGGGCTCTGGATCGCAAGGGAGATATAAAACAACTTTGGCCATTAGTTTGGCCCTGTGACTAATGAATACCAAATAGACAAATACAGAATCTAAGAAAACACAGAACATAACTAAGACAGGATTGCCAATTCTTATCTGTATGGTAATCATTTCAAGAAAGATTTCAGAAATCCTTCATACAGAGAACCTTGAAATTGTATATAGTACCTAGTCATCATCTTCAGTGGAGCAAGGTTGTAGGAGAGCAAGAGAAAGTTACTTTGACTCAGACTCAGAGAAAAACAAAGGAAATTAGAAGAAAGACATGAAAAAATATAAAAGCAGACTATAGAAGACTTAGGATTCTGGTACCATTAATTGCTTCTTTTGCTTATTCCATTATAATAGAATCATATTTTCTCAGATGTAGACTTTGAAACCAAACTGACTAAATACAAATTTCCCCAGCTCGACTAACTATGAGACCTTGTGCAAGTTACTTAACCTTTCTAAATCTCACTGTGTTCATCTATAAAGAAAGGAATAAGGACTGCTGAGAGGATTACCTAAGTTAATATATGGATAGCTTAGGACAGTGCCTGGCCCATAGCTAAGTTTTAAATCTCATTATTATCTGGATAACCAGATTTCACTAAATACAAGAGCTGATTTTTCTTGATCTTACCTGAAGGAGTCAGTAGAAGTTTTTTACACTTTCACATCATGAGTACCACTGACTAAAAAAAATTGTGAGATGCCTTTGTTTATAAGATGCAACCTAATTTCAGAGGCATTAAATTATTTTAAAGTATGCATCTTAGAACTGATAAAATAAGTTATTATGCTTTCATTTATTTTAATTCTAAGTTAATGTAGACATGACATCTACCAAAAGACAATTGAAACTGGCAAAATAATTTGATTCGAATAATGGGTAAAATAACTTCTTACTTCTGTAAATTCCATTTTGTTCAATCTTGGTTCCATTGAGTCAGCAATATTCAATTGTTTGCAACATGCTTCTAATTATGGAATAAAAGTTAATTGCTAGTTAGTTTGGTTATAATACATTCATATTTTATATTCACATTATAGTGCTTTAAGGAAGAACATAAAAGTATTTCTTAATTAATGTCCATCAATATTTA
Organism: Pteropus vampyrus; assembly: GCF_000151845.1. Taxonomy (NCBI): domain Eukaryota; kingdom Metazoa; phylum Chordata; class Mammalia; order Chiroptera; family Pteropodidae; genus Pteropus; species Pteropus vampyrus. The sequence goes on from NW_011888831.1 coordinate 5,990,262, forward strand.
CAATAAAGTAAATGATATATAGTGTGGTAACATTCCAATTACTACAAAATTATTATTTTTCCGGGTTTTTATTTAACTAAGCAACCCAAACACTGAAAAGAACGTGCCTCCCTTTTTAATGACCAGGTTTAGATAAAGCAAAAACAAGCATGCACATCAATAGTATAAAAGACCGTTAAAACCTCTGTGTTGGTTTATGATTGTATTTATGCTAGCAGGTTCTAAAACACAACACTTATACAAACTTTCTCTTAAGTGTTTTATTTTGTCTTTTAATGTTTCTTAAATTAAATAAACAATATATGAATATGTTCTTTTAGTAAAAGATTCAAATAATGCAAAAATATAAGCAGAAAAACATGAATATCTACCTTTTCCTTTATCCTCCACCAGTACTCACTCTAACCCAGAAGAAATCTCTGTCAATAGTTTATTGTCATCCTTCCAGCAACCTTCATTTTCTATACACACATACACTTTTGTTTTTCTACATATAAATGTGATCATATTTGTCGGCAACTTGCTTTTTTCACTTAACCAGTCATCTTGTAGATCTTTTTAAATAGGATCCGGAACTCAGGGAGAAGGTTTGGGATGGGACTATGGCTGAGAGTCATCAGCTGAAGTCATGAGTTTGAAAAGGAAAATCCAGGGAATGAGTAGTGTGTAAAATGATAATAGAGCCAAAATGAAACTCTGGAAAACAACATTTAAGGTGTAAAAAAAAGAAGAATCAAGAAATAAAAATGCTAAAAAGTGATCAAGATAGAAGGAAAAATCAAGAGAGAAAGAGATCATAAAAGCAAAGAAAAAAGTTCCATGAACAACAGAATAATAATTAATGGTAAATGTAGCGGTTAGTTGGAATAAAGATTTTTTAAACTTCCATTTAATATGACAATTATGTGATCCTTATTGACCTTATCAAGATACAAACACACAAAATTATATGAGAACTCAAGATGAAAGAACTAATACATTGGCTTCCTCTCCTACTTCTAACAGTAACTCCTGCTAATCATGGGCTAGTACATAAAAAGATTCTTCAGTCACTCTTGATTTTTTTAACTCCTTATTATAAGATATCAATTTCTGTCACAAGAGGATTGTATAAACTTTAGTATAAGCTTATGCATTAAACGCTGTTATCCCCATCCCAGATCTTGTCCCCAAATTCTGGAAGATTATGCAAGCCAGACTGGTTTCTACCAGTAACAGTTGTTATTAGGTATATGTGTCTGTTCCCTGGCTGGACTTTAAGCAATTTAAGGTCAGGAAATATTTTTTAGTCTTCTTTGCACCCTCTACTCCATCACAGTATCTAGAATTTAGTAAAGGCTCAAAAAATATTGAATGAATAAATGGTACAGAAAATAAATACTATACAGTATAAGAGGAGAGGAGAAACGGTCACTGTAAACTGGACTAGTCTAAATTTTATCACAGTCTTAAATAGAGCTCTCTTAATTCATTCCCCCATCAACAACTAAATAAGTAAAATAAGTTATTTCAAAGATTTTCTGAAAGGGAAATTGAGGTTGTGCTGACTGTGAAGAAAATTATAGTGTTTGGACAGGATGAAAAGGAAGAAAGAGAAAAAAAAAATGTTGTCATCAAGGTCCAAGCCATGTTTGAGGACCAGTGATCTAGAAAGCATATTTCATTTTTAAAAGTGAGAACAGACTTTAGACAATATATTATTATCAGTGTAATGAAGTGGTCAAAAATCAATTGAATAAAAATCAATTGGATATAAATTATGTAAATCTCAGGACCCCAACTCTAGTTCTCAATTCAACAAGTCAGATTTTTATTTTTACTTTTTTTTTTTTTTTGCTTAATCTCATGTAAGGAAACGTTTCTGAAAATAAAAGCATCAAAATCTGTGGCTATCCATTGGTGTGGTACTTACTATCACCCTCCTTCCCAGTGAGCATGGAGGGAATTTGCAGGTGAGTTTTTGTCATCATAATGATGGGGAGAAGATTAGGGACAGAACTCTTGCAACTCCTGCATAATAAAAACTTTCCCCTTTCTGCCAGATATTCAAATAGGTGGAAAAAAAAACCTGCTTATAATAATTCCGAGTCTAGAATCTATCTGTATTTTAAATATAAACACAGAATATATTTTTGCTGTTGAATTTTTGAAAAATGTAACCACTATAAAACTTTGAGAGAAGATTGTACTTTGCTTCATTCTGGAAATTTACCAAAATTTGTTCACCATTTCAGGAAATTAAATAATGAGAGGTAATATCATAAATTGTATCTAAACTCCAATACAACACACCTGTGTCAGTCTGCATTTTATAGCTCTCCTATTCATGGGGATTCTACATATATATACAAATCCATTTATTTGCTCTTATTTCAAAATGCCAAATACAAAAAAAATGGTCGAGTGGATATAATTTTACTTTTTAAATATCTAAACATTCAATATAAGTCGGTATAAATTTCTGACTACTCCATTAAGTCTTATAGTGAAGTTATAACCAAGCATCTATATATTGAAATATAGAACATATAATTTTCTTACATCTTTCCTTGAATTTCTCCTTTATATTACAAAGATATGACATTACATCTTTCTTTTAAAATTCTATGTATGTAAGTAATATTTTCTAGGAATTTCATTGAATAATAAAGGGGTATTATAGAATATTTGTAATAAAGTGGGTTACTAGATTAAAAATCACTGATTGCGTCTCTGCTTTTCTACATTCTTCATCTGGAAAGAGCAAAAGAGCTTAAGTACATCTGTAGAGCTTTAAATAACACTTGTCTCAATACTGACTCATCTTAATTCAGCATCACCCCCCCACACACCTAAATAAAAGAGAGAAAAATGTAAATACTATAGTAATAGGTATGCTTACCAAGCCGGAAATCTGGATTTTGAAAAAAATCATAAAGAACATTCTGAATCTACAAATCAAAGAGATCATGTATTACTTTTCAATAACCATATATTTAGTATTTTAGACAAAAAGCCATCTATATTCATTTTAAGTCCTGAGTAATCCTTCTAACCCAGGGACAGAAATAGTAATAATTAACTATTAATAAATAGTTATTATTTATTATTTAAATAATAAAATAATAATAATTTAGGTCATAGAATACTTCAAGGTATATAAAATGCTTTCATGTATGTCCTCAATGATTATCAACCTTTTTGTATAAAAACTAGAATGCTGAGAGCGATCCTGTTTGTCCCCTCCAGGGACATTTCTATCAATCCTTAGACATAGGCATGATGGAACTAAGGTCCCTTTGGCAACCAACATGGTAATCCAAAGAATCCTCTATAACTCCTCATTTTTCAATCACAAAAAAAAAAAAAAGGAAATTTCAGAGTTCTTCTTGGTCCATTTAAAAGAAAATAGACTTCATTTTTTAGAGCGGTTGCTGGCTTTATAGGCATTGGTTTATTTCTGGGCTCTCTATTCTGTTCCATTGAACTGTGTTTGTTTTTATGCCAGTACCATGCTGTCTTGATTACTATAGCCTTGTAATGTAGTTTGACATCAAGTGGTGTGGTATCTCCAACTTTGTTCTTCTTTCTCAAGATTCCTTTGGCTATTCAGTGTCTTTCATGGTTCCATATAAATTTTAGGACTATTTGTTTTAGTTCTGTGAAAAATGCCATTGGTATTTTGATAGGGATTGCACTAAAGTCTATAGATTTTTGGGGGTAGTATGAACATTTTAACTATGTTAATTCTTCTTAACTACGAGCACAGTATATTCTTACATTTACTTGTATCCTCTTCAATGTCTTATAATTTTCCAAATATAGGTCTTTCATCTCCTTGGTTAAATTTATTCCTAGGTATTTCGTTTTTTAATGCAATAGTCAATGGAATTTTCTTATTGCTCTTTCTTAGTTCATTATTGGTGTATAAAAAGGCAACTGATTTTTTAATATTAATTTTGTACCCTGCTACTTTACTGAATTCATTTATCAGTTCTGATAGTTTTTTAGTGGAATCTTTAGGGTTCTCTAATATAGCATCATGTCATCTGCAAACAATGACAGTTTTATTTCTTCCTTTCAAATTTGCATACCTTTTATTTCTTTTCTTGTTTCATTGCTGTGGCTAACACATCCAATACTATGTTGAATAAAAGTGGTGAAAGTGGGCATCCTTGTCTTCTTTCTGATCGTAAGGAAAATGCTTTTAGCTTTTCACTGTTGAGTATGATGTTAGCTATGGGTTTGTCATATATGGCCTTGATTGTGCTGAGGTATGTTTCCTCTATTCCCACTTTGCTGAGAGTTTTTATCATAAATAAATGCTGGATTTTGTCAAACACTTTTTCTGCATCTCTTGATATAATCATATAATTTTTATCTTTCATTTTATTTATGTGGTGTATCACATTAATTGCTTTGTGGATATTGAACTAACCTTGCATCCCAGGAATAAATCCTGCTTGATCTTGGTGTATGATCTTTTTAATGTATTACTTAATTTGGTTCACTAATATTTTATTGAAGTTTTTCCATCTATGTTCATCAGGAATAATGGCCTATAATTTTCTTTTTTTGTAATGTCTTTGTCTGGTTTTAGAATCAGGGTAATCGTAGCCTCATCAAATGAGCTTGAGCGTTTTCCCTTCTCTTGAAATTTTTTGGAATAGTTTGAGAAGGATAGGTATTAATTCTTCTTTGAATGTTTTGTGAAATTCACCTGTGAAGCCATCTGGCCCAGGACTTTTGTTTACTGGAAGTTTTTTGATTACTGATTAGATTTCATTAGTAGTAATCAGTCTGTTCAGATTTTCTGTTTCTCTTGACTCAGTATGTTACTTGGAATGTACCCATTTCTTCCAGATTGTCCAATTTGTTGGCACATAAGTGTTTGCAGTATTTTTTTAAAATCCTTTGTATTTCTGTGGAGTCAGTTGTCACTTCTCTTTAATTTCTGATTTTGTTTATTTGGGTCCTCCCTCTTTTATTCTTGATGAGTATAGTTAAAGGTTTATCAATTTTGTTTGTCTTTTCAAAGAGCCAGCTCTTGGTTTCATTGATCCTTTATATTAGTTTTATAGACTCCATTTCATTTATTTCCACTCTGATCTTTATATTTCTACTCACTTGGGGCTATGTTGCTTGCTATTCTTTTTCTAGTTCCTTGAGGTGTAAGGTTAAATCAATTATTTGAGACTTTTCTTGTTCTTGAGATAGGCCTGTATTGTTATGAATTTCTCTTTAGGACTGCTTTTGTTGTATCCCATAGATTTTGGGTCACTGTGTTTTCATTTTCATTTGTCTCAAGGTATTTTTTTTATTTCTTCCTTGATCCCATTGTTAACCCATTCCTGGTTTAGTGGCATGTTATTTAGCCTCAATTTGTTGGTATTTTTTTCCAGTTTTTTTCTTGCAATTGATTTCTAGTTTCATACCATTGTGGTCAGAGAAGACGCTTAATATGATTTCAATCTTCTTAAATTTACTGGGACTTGTTTTATATGCCTAATATGTGTTCCACCTTGGAAAATGTTCCATGTGCACTTGAAAAGAATGTATATTTTGCCACTTTGAGGTGAAATGCTCTAAAAATATCTGGTCTAGTGTATTATTTAATGCCATTATTTTCTTGTTGATTTTCTGTCTGAAAGATCTGTCCACTTGTGTCAACGGGTGTTAAAGTCCTCTACTAAAAAAAAATAATTAAATAAAAAAGATAGAGTCCTCTACTATGACTATATTACTGTCAATCTCTCCTTTATTTCACTCAGTATCTGCTTTAGCTAAGTGCTACTATGTTGAGTGCATAAATGTTTACAAGGGTTATATCCTCTTATTAGATTGATATTTTTATCATTATGTAATGTCCTTTTTTGTCTCTTATTATAATCTTTGTTTTAAAGTCTATTTTGTCTGATATCAGTATTGATGCCCTAGCTTTTCTGTTTGTTTCCATTCACATGAAATATCTTTTTCCATCCTTTTAGTTTCAGTCTGTGTGTCTTTTGGCCTAAAGTGGGTCTCTGGTAGACAGCATATGTATGAGTTTTGTTTTCTTATCCATTCAACTATCCTATGTCTTTTGATTGGAGCATTTAATCTATTTACATTTAAAGTGATTACTGATAGGTACATA
>NW_011888831.1:5996426-6015416 GCF_000151845.1 Pteropus vampyrus
TTTTCTTGTTCTTGAGATAGGCCTGTATTGTTATGAATTTCTCTTTAGGACTGCTTTTGTTGTATCCCATAGATTTTGGGTCACTGTGTTTTCATTTTCATTTGTCTCAAGGTATTTTTTTTTATTTCTTCCTTGATCCCATTGTTAACCCATTCCTGGTTTAGTGGCATGTTATTTAGCCTCAATTTGTTGGTATTTTTTTCCAGTTTTTTTCTTGCAATTGATTTCTAGTTTCATACCATTGTGGTCAGAGAAGACGCTTAATATGATTTCAATCTTCTTAAATTTACTGGGACTTGTTTTATATGCCTAATATGTGTTCCACCTTGGAAAATGTTCCATGTGCACTTGAAAAGAATGTATATTTTGCCACTTTGAGGTGAAATGCTCTAAAAATATCTGGTCTAGTGTATTATTTAATGCCATTATTTTCTTGTTGATTTTCTGTCTGAAAGATCTGTCCACTTGTGTCAACGGGTGTTAAAGTCCTCTACTAAAAAAAAATAATTAAATAAAAAAGATAGAGTCCTCTACTATGACTATATTACTGTCAATCTCTCCTTTATTTCACTCAGTATCTGCTTTAGCTAAGTGCTACTATGTTGAGTGCATAAATGTTTACAAGGGTTATATCCTCTTATTAGATTGATATTTTTATCATTATGTAATGTCCTTTTTTGTCTCTTATTATAATCTTTGTTTTAAAGTCTATTTTGTCTGATATCAGTATTGATGCCCTAGCTTTTCTGTTTGTTTCCATTCACATGAAATATCTTTTTCCATCCTTTTAGTTTCAGTCTGTGTGTCTTTTGGCCTAAAGTGGGTCTCTGGTAGACAGCATATGTATGAGTTTTGTTTTCTTATCCATTCAACTATCCTATGTCTTTTGATTGGAGCATTTAATCTATTTACATTTAAAGTGATTACTGATAGGTACATAGTTATTGCCATTTTATTATCCACATTCTTGGTCTTCCCCCCCACCCTTCTTCTTAAAGAAGTCCCTTTAACATTTCTTATACTACTGGTTTGGTGGTGATGAACTCCTTTAGCTTTTTCTTATCTGGGAAGATCTTTATACCTCCTTCAACTTTAAATGATAGTCTTATTGGGTAGGATAGTATTGGTTGTAGGTCCTTACGTTTCATCACTTTGAATATTCATGCCAATCTCTTCTGGTCTGCAAAGTTTCTGTTGAGAAATAAACTGACAGTCTTATGGGAGCTTCCATGTAGGTAAATAACTGCTTCTCTCTCGCTGCTTTTAAGAGTCTCTCTTTGTCTTTGATCTTTGGCATTTTAATTATGATGTGTCTTTGTGAGGGCCTCTTTGGGTTATCTTGTTTGGGACTCTCTGTGCTCCCTGGGGTTGTATGTCAATTTCCTTCTCCAGGTAAGGGAAGTTTTCCATCCTGATTTCTTCAAATAGGTTTTCAATTCCTTGCTCTCTCTCTTCTCCTTCTGGTATTTTTGATGTTGTCCCAGAGGTCCCTTAAACAATTTTTATTTTTAAAAATATTTTTCTTTTTTTCAGTTCTGATTGGGTTTTCTGCTACCTTGTCTTCCAAATTGTTGATTCCATCTTCTGTTTCATATAATCTGCTATTGATTCCTTCTAGAGTATTCTTCATTTCAGTTATTGTATTCTTCATTTCTGACTGGTTCTTTTTTTTTTTTTCATGGTTTCTACATCCTTTTTTTATGCTTATCATCTTTTTGTTGAAGTTCTTACTAAGTTTCTTGAGCATCCTTATAATCAGTGTTTTGAATTCTATATCTGGTAGATTAATTGCCTTCATTTTGTTTGGTTCTTTTTCTGGGGTTTTCTCCTGTTCTTTCATTTAGAACATGTTTCTTTGTTTCCTCAATTCGGCTGCCTCTATGTGTTTGTTTCTATGTATTAGGTAGATCTGCTATGTCTCCCAGTCTTGGCAGATTGGCTTTATGTAGTAGGTGCCCTGTGAAGCCCGGTGGCACAGTCTCCCTCAGCACCTGAGCTGGGTGTTCCAGGAGTGTCTCTTGTGTGGGTTGTGTGTGCTCTCTTGTTGTAGTTAAGCCTTGATTGCTGTTGGCATGTCAGTGGTCGGGATTGACCCTCAGTCTGACTGGCTGTGAGAAGTGGACATGCCCACAGCCTACAAACTACTCTGCAAGAGCTGACTCAATGGAGTGGGATTTGCCCCAGTTCTGGTGCTTGCTGAGACCACTCTTTGGGTGTGCCACTTGAGGGGCTAATCGGGTGGTGGTCTGTTGTGGTCTGAAGCTGGTCTTTGGTTCTCAGGCCTCTTGGAAGAGACTCCCATGCAGGCCAAGGTCAGCCACTACCTATGTCCAGCTTGGGGCTGGCTGGTAGTAGCTACAAAGTGATCTGCAGTTGGACGTGGCCTGTGCTAGATCTGGAGGAGCATGGGAGAAGCCACACTATAAACCGAGGTCAGCTGCACCAGGCCCAGGGTACCCTAAGGCTTGCCACTACCTGCTGGCTGCCCATAAGGCTCAGCCATTAAAAGAGCCTTGGACAGTACTCGAGTTGGGTGAGGCAGGGTATCAGGGAGTCACCAGTATGGGGCAAGTGGTGTTCATCAAGTTAATGCAAATTCAGGTTTTGCACCTGTGCTAAGCCTAGGGCCATTCAGCAAAAGGCTTGGAGCACACCAAGCACACTGAGGCCATCACCTGCCTGGGGCATGTGGACCCCCAAGAGTTGTCTAAGAAAGATTACAGTGTGGGCCAGGACTGGCTGCCCACCGCCATAAGTGCCTCCAGCAGTATACAAGCCAAGGCCAGCTGCTTGCAGCTGAAAGAGCTTCCTACAGCACATGGTGCATGGTGCACAAGGCAGGGCTGGCTGCCCACCACTAGAAGTGCCTTTGGCAGTTGGGGAGTTGGGTAGGGCAGGGTCCCAGGGAGTCACTAGGTTAGAAAGCAGATTTCACCAGATAAATGCAGATTCAGACTTGTCCCTATTGGGAGAGGGCTCAACATCGGAAAGATGGTGCCCACCCTATAGGCTACACAGCAAGAGAACTCAACACAGGGATAATGGTGGCCATCCGTCCAGCCCTCACCCTGAAGCCACACAACTCCATTTCTCCCTATTTGTCTCTGGTGCCTTCTGAGCTGTAATCCCTCTGCCGGAGCTCAGGATGAATGCCTGGGAGTGAAAGAGTCTGTGTGAGCCCTCAAAGAGGACATCTGGATTTCCAGCAACCTTCTGCCTCACCCAGAAAGAAAGAATTCCCATTGTTTTTTACAACCAGATGTTGTGGAGGCTCCTCCTCTCAGCATTGGTGCTCTAGGCAGGGGAGCCTGGTGTGGGGCTGGATATCTCTGCCACTGAGACATCCCTCCCTATTCTCAACCGCGACACGTGGGTATGGAACTATCCCGTTTCACATCTCTGTCCCTTCTACAAGTCCAATGGGGCTTTTCTTTATATCCTTAGTTATAGGACTTTTGTTCAGCTAGTCTTCAAATGGTTCTCCAGGTTGATTTTTCTATAATTTAGTTGTACTTTTTATGTGATCATGGGAGGAGGCAAGCACAGCATTTACCTACTCCACCATCTTGTCAACTTTACTGTTGTTTTAATTTGTATTTCCCTGAAAATATATATGGAGCATTTTTTCATATGTTTATTTGCTACCTTTGGAGAACTGTCTATTCAAGTCTTTTGCTCATTTTTTAATCTGTTGTTCATGTCCTTATTGTTGAATTTTAAGAGTTCTTTGTATATTTTGAATAGTCCTTTATCAGATGTCTTTTACAGACATTTTTTTCCCAATCTGTGGCTTGTCTTCTTTGATCTATTTTTATTGATTTTTTTTTATTTTAATATTTTCATTAAATGTATTGGGGTGACATTGTTTAATAAAATTATATAGGTTACAAGTGTACAATATATCAAGTGTATAATAATACATCATATGTATATTGTATCATGTTTATTTTACCAGCTAAAGTTAAATTTCCTTCTGTCACCATATATTTGACCCCTTTACCCTTATCTATCTTCTCCACTTCTCCCTCCCTCTGGTAACCACTAAACTATTGTTGGTGTCCATGAGTCTCTGTTTGTCTTGTTCATTTGTTGCTTTCAGTTTTATATCCCACATATAAATAAAATCATATGGTTCTCAACTTTTTCTGTCTGATTCTTGGTCTATTTTTAATAATTCACTTTAAATCAAAACTATGCTTGTCATTTTATCTAACCAGTGAGTATTCTCATATCTACATATACCTAAGAGAAAATATTTAACTCTTATTAGAGTAAAGGTATTTTTCTGGAGCTAAGAGACATAGCCTCTTAGCCCAGAGAAGTAATTAGTCCCAAGCATATAAAAAACAAACAAACAAACAAATGAAAGCTATATCTGTAATAAAGAGCTTAGGGACCCCAACCAGAGTCAATATTTTAGAATATTAGCTATATTTAAAAATAAATACTCAAAAGGAAATTGAAGAAATCTACTCTCATGGACTAGATGTATCAAGAACTGACTTACCTAAGCAGGACTGAAAATTTAGCGGGAAGCTTTTAGCACTTCACTCAGTATTCTAGCAATCACCCTCTTATTGCCTACCCCACCTGCCCTTCACAGATACCCACTTTCTTACCACTATCATAGGAATCATTCCTTTGGGGTCTAGAATCCATTCATTGAACTGCTCCTGCAGAGCCTGTTTCCGTGTGTTGGCTACCTTGACTTTGACTTCGTTTATGCTTTCTCTTTGTTCTTGTTTCTGTTTAACCTTCTCTTTCATCTTAGACACTCTGAAGAACATAGAAATAAAAGATATGTTGAGTTAAGACCACTGGATTTGATTCAAATTTTTCAAATGTTAAAATACAAGAATTCAGAAACTCATATAAACTTTGTACCTGTCTTTTCTCCATGAAATTGTCCTTGATTCAAGCCTGTAGCACATTAATTATAGGCTACCTGCTACTATTATTTGACTTTTTGTAGAGGTGTGCTTATTTTACCCAACTAAATACTATACTTAGGGAGTACTAAGAATATTCCTAAATGTTGCCACTTATATACTAAAAGTAAAGTTGAATGCACTAAGGTCTTAATGTGGTGAGCTTCTCTCTTCCATGGACATAGCAATCGTGTGGAAGGACTCTGATTCAAGGTCTAGGGTAGGATCCTGAAAGCTGTTTATAACAAGTATCTCAGGTAATTCTGATGCCTTGGACCAAACTTTTGATTTCTGTCTAGGACTATATATTGCCAATTTCTTTTGTTTGGACAGAGTCAAATACATTGAAAGCCCCTAAGCATAATAGTTATATTTGTACTCAGGCAGAGTCGTATCGCCCACTAGAAAATGTGGAAAGAACTGTGATTTTAATTGTGCCTATGTTCATCATCCCTATTAGGACTTCAAAATCCCCAAACTGTTTTGATTAAAACACCAGAATGTCTCAGAATAATAAAAATAGCTGCTGCTTTCAAATACAATTTTCCAATAATGTTTGAGACAGTTCTTCATCTTTCAGAGAAGAAAATCTAGGGCAATCTGACAGATTTTAAAAGGCAAACAAATTTCAGTAAGTGCCGGTAAATTGGATACCTTTAATAATAAAAAAAAAAAACAACAACAACGACTACAATATAAGTCATTACTTTATGCCCATATAAAGCCTTTGAAATTCTCTAGGAAAATATGTCTTCAAAAATAAACTTTGAAGCTTGAAAACCTAAACAAACAAGTGGTTTAATAATGTAGAAGGGCCTGTTCCGAACTGCTGGAAGGATTAATTAGTGCTTCAAAGGAAGTGCTAAGTTCCTCTGGTAAAACTGCTAAGCAGCCAAACCTCTCCCACTTATCTCAGAGCCTTCAGTCCCTTCCTATGCTGGCTCTCCTTCTGCTCTTCCCCTACTCTTTCTCCTCTGCTGCGTTATCTACTTCCCGCTTCCCTCTCTTTCTCTCCTTTTTCTCTCTTTTCCTCTCTCTATACATTCTCCTTAATTTCTGTCTTCATTCCGGCATGACTCTCTATTCCGTATCTGTCTTTCTTCTAGCTTTTTCTCATTTATTCATTCACTCACTTGCTCACTAAGTCAGCCACCTACTATGGATTCTGCCATTATAAAGCTTAGGGTCCAATGCAGAACAGTTAAGTAAACAATATTGCATAGAAAGTACTGGGTGTTTCCAGATTCTCATGTGTATTAATCACTGCAACACAAAAATAGATGAACAAAATTGGGTTTCTGTTATATTTTCATCTGTTTGAAATACTTTTCTTCTTCTCATTGCTTGACTAGATCATCCATATCTTTTAGGTCTCAGCTCAGACATCATTTCCTTCCACTTATTAATGTCCACATTTAGAAACAAAACCTAGTTTTGTGCTTCAGGGCCACCGTACATGAGACTCCAAATATAATCTAAATAGATTTAAAATAGATTATGTAACTCATTCAAAGAATAAATAAAATTTCTCTTCTCTGGTCTGCATTATCTTATGAGGATATCCATATCAATCAACAGAATTCCATAGCATCCAAAACTCTTAATTTTGGTCAGTGTTGAGTAGGCACAACCTATTCAACACTGTATAAATATAAGTATTAACCCACATTTAAGGAGACTGGGAAGGAGGAAAAACTACAATGTGGTAAAATGCAAAAATGGTCACAAATTCTTCCCATTTCTGTATGCATGTCTATTTGTATGAAATATAACTTTGCACTTTCTCCCATTAAGAGGTGGAGTCCATTTATGCACCCTTGTGTCTGGTTCTGGCCATGTGACTTGCTTTGGCCGATGGACCATTAACAAACATGATAGAAGGTTGAAAAGTGCTATCAATTATACCACAGTAAAACTGGGAAGAAAGAAGAAAAGAAAGTCCTTGAACATTGGGTCTTGACCTCTTTTATTGAACTTAGGAGCCCTTCCACCACCACCCTGGAAATGAGCCTAGGCTAGCCTTCCTGATGATGACCCAGTTATATCCATTGCTTTTACAAACATGTGATTAATAGGCAAGTGATTAAGGCTATCAATTGACATCTTATTGCAATGCATAAGTAAGTCTGACTGATACCATGTGGATCAGAGATGAGCCATGAACTCAGCCCAAAGTTACCAACCCACAAAATCATGAGCAAATACATAATTATTGTTTTAAGCCACTAAGTTTTGAGGTATCTTGTTATGAAGCAAAAGCTAACAAATAAAAGTTCCCTATCTTAACAAGTGTTTTGATATCTTTAAAAGAAAAGTATAGTATAAATCTAACTGATTAAAGAGTAAAAGTGAAAATGTTTCCCTACCCTAGTTGTGACAATCCAAATTCCATCCATCCATTCAAGCTGTACAAAATCTTCCATTTAGAGCAGCATTTGCCTAAATTATGTGAAAACTGGATGTTGTATTTCATGAAAACTGGTTCTAATTAGCTTAAGTGGATGGATAATTAATCATGAACTTGGAGTGACCTCTGTATATCACACCATTACTGGAACTAAATGAAGACTCTTTCTTGACTGTTAAAAAATGGCACTTGTTTTAACTAATCATGTAGAAACCTATGGACTCACTCTGTCCTATACAGTGTGATAGTTGCCAGATATTATAACCATTATGAAGTTCCCTTCTTAATGCTTAAAAAACCCTTAATTTTCCTCTTTAACAGTGAATTCAGTGAATTCTTCACTGGAATATATTTCCTTGTCTGAAAAGTTAATAAACTCAGTGTTTGTTTTTAAGCTCTGGTGGTCTTAATTTCACAAAGCTAAACTGGACTTCTTTTACATCCATTTTATTCCTGTGATGAGTATTCTTATAAAAATCCATGTATCACATATGTCCATTTAATTATTATACTTAATTTTTATTTTCTTTTTGTTTATTCAACATATATCTTATGAAATGAGATTCCTAACATAAATGTAATGACTTAAGAAAAATCTCAGTTACTGGTTAATCAATGATATTTGAACAGATATATAATTAGACTTATTTAGAACTTTAAAAAATGATAAAGAACATTTATCATAGCTTCCCCCATTAAACACTGATGATTAATTCCAGAGATTTCAAAATTAAATACTCGATTAACCAGAGAGTATGGGGGAGGGGTTGGGGAAGGTAGATGGGGTAAAAGGGGTCAAATATATGGTGACAGAAAGCAATCTAACTATGGGAGGTGAACACACAATGTAAATGTATATGTCTTATTGTTAAAGTGTACAGTTAAAACTTATTGGATTTTGTTAATCAGCATCACCATGAAAATAAAATTATTAAAATTTTTTTTTAAGATAAATACTCGATTACCCCAAATTAAGATATCTGATAGTAATCTTAGGTATCTAAAAACAAAAAAAAAGCAAAAAAAAAACAAAAAAATCAATACAAGAAAACTTTCATCATGAGTGCGAAAGCCAGATTAGATTAGTTAAATCAAAGTAAAATGGCATTTAAACTGAACTCTAAAGCAGGGATCCCCAACCCCTTGGCCGTGGACTGGTACTGGACAGTGACCTATTAGGAACTGGGCCACACACCAGGAAGTGAGTGGCGGGCTAGCAAGTGAAGCTTCATCTGTATTTGCAGCCACTCCCCAGTGCTAGTGTCACCACCTCAGCGCCACCTCAGATCATCAGGTGTTATATTCTCATAGGAGCACTGGTCCCTGGTGCCAAAAAGGTTGGAAACTGCTGCTCTAAAGGATTAGTAAGATAAAGTAAGGAGGAAGAAGAGTGATACGGGCAGAAGGAATAGCATATGTAAAGACCCTAAGGTAGAAAGAAGTGTAGTATGTTTGAAGAACTGAAAGAAATCCTGTGTGTTTGGAGTAGAGAGGGTGAGGAGAGAGGCAGAAGCCAGGACTAAAAAGAAAGTTAGGGATCAAGTCATACAAGGGAGGTCTTATGACCTAGTTAAGGATTTAGATCTTTATCCTAAAAGGTTTTACATTGAAGAAAAACACGTGTCTCTTTCCCTTTTAGCTTTTACTCGGTTTGTATTTCCTTAATACTTGAGCATTTATACTGACTTATTTTTCTTCTTTATGTAGCTGTAATAGAGAAAATAATTCCGTGGAGTATTTCTTTGTGATTCTTTCTTATCACAGATTAAATGTTACATGATTAGTCCATAAGGCTGATAAAGAATAGTCAAAGGACAAATACCCAAAAGATACCTCAGGGTATATCACAGATGCATAGTGATTATGAAATAAGTAACAGATGTAGAGATCAGAGATCATTACCAAGCCAGAACTAGTTATGCATCACTATAATTGCCATACAGGAAAAGATCTAAGGTTTTGCCTTGAGTTTCTTAGATCTACTTCCTGGTTCATTTGAACTCTCATTCTAGGTTTAGGACTGTGTATCAGGACTCTGGAGAAAAGAGGAAATTCATAGTATAATAGGCCCCACTTCTCTGGAATTGTGTGAAATTCTAACATTAGTAATCATTTTCTATAATCCTTTTTTTGTTCACTGTTTAAATGTTTTTATTTTTGGAAATATCATATAGCAAAATTGACCTTCTGAGTGCATAGTTATACAAATTTCAGCACATATATATAAATATGTCTAACCATCACCATAATCAATCTACTGAAAATTTGTAACCCTATTTTAAGAGCAAATTCTTTCATTACTAATTCACAAGGCATAGTGACTTATAGAATATGTGTTCTCATGCACTGGAATAATCAAGAGTCAGAGAGAAAAAATATCAAAAGAAATGCTAAAAATATATATGAAAAAAAGCAAAATGATACAAATCTAACCACTACAATTTTATACCTTAATCTTCTAGAAACCCTGATGAAAAGCAATAAAAATATATTGCATATATGAAACTTAAAAACAGCAGCAATATTTCATTTTTCAGATAAGTGACTACTACTATAAAAATTGTTCCAAATTAATAAGTGTCTTCTCTATCTACTGTCCTTAGATACCAAGCAGAGATGAACCTTTTTTTGTGCTGGGAAGCAGACAATTGAAAACTTTGAATCAGGTTCTGGCAAATGAACACTTTAACATTATCACCAGAAGATAAAATCTTAAAAAAAAACAAACAAAAATTTTGTCTTTTTTCTTGAAAATAAATAAAGAAAACTCTCATTCCCAAAATAATTTTCCAAAGCTCTCTAATTAAATTAAATTTAATAATTTAATTGAGAACAACACAATGATATAGTTCAGAGGATTTAAAAGCAGGACTGTTTTTGCTAAGATGCTGGATATCCAAGTCAATAGTCATTGTGCTGTTGTAAAGCATCCCTAGGATTTCTGAATATTCTACAAAAGCCTGACATTGTCACATGTTGACATAGATCTTGGATTATTGCCAGAAAGAGATAGAGTTCTAATCTTGACAATTCAGGCAAAGAAAGTATCTTTAATTACTTTAACTCTTTCATAAAATTCCTATAACAGTATTGCTCCTATAGAAACTAGGACTCTTAACAAACCTCAAATGACCCTAACTATTCAAACTCCTAGTTCAAGAAACATCAGTGAAATAAACTAATCCTCTCGTGTCATGCTATTGGTTGGCAATGGAACCTAGACCAAAGTTCTCTTGTGCCTATAACTATTATTACTATAGATATTAATAAATGCCTAGAGTTTAATGTACTGACTGAGATTTACATGTCCCTAACAGGAGAAAGGATTTATCAATATGTTGATTTACAGCCTTGACACCAGTTACTAAATTTTAAGTTTTTTTCAGAATGGAAATAGATCTAAGTACAAATTTGATTTCTTGCTCTGCAAGAACAGATGATGAACAAAAATATTCTTTAAGTTATTTATTAAATTTAATGACACTGCTTCCTGCTGCTGTCAGAACTTTTCACTAGTATTAAAACTCACTTAATCTGGTTTTGCTAAATGATTGGTCTTGAAACTTTAGTGTGCATAAAAACCTCCTGTGAAAGTTGTTTCAAATACATTCTTTGAGGTTTTGATTCAGATTAGAAATTGATTCGCTTCTGATATTATTGGTAGGCAACCATACACTTAGTTTATTCTGAGGAACATATATACTTTACTTCAAAAGAATTATCATTCTAAGCTTCTAATTAGTTGCTTACCTTATAGGAATGATACTAAAACAAGTCACAAAGAATTTTAGATTCCTTTATAAATTTTAGTTTAAGTATCCATACCAGAAGACATTAAAAGGAAAATATAAAGATTCAGGAAGAGAATCAGAGATTCAAAGTGCCTTATTTGTTTTTTTTTTTTAGGTCTGGAAGAGGCCAAACAGATACTAGACCTGATCTAGACCAGGGATCAGATTCTACATTCTAGGGGCCAAATCTGGCTTGCTGCTTGGTTTTATACAACTCAAAATTTAAAATTAGTTGTTACATTTTAAAGTAGTTTTTAAAAATAAAAATAAGAATAATACTTTGTGGCATGTAGAAATTCAAGAAATTCAAATTTTAGTATCCATAAATAAAGTTTTACTAGAACATGGCCATGCTTATTCATTTACATATTGTCTATGGCTACTTTTATACAACAGCAGAATCAAGTAGTTGTGACTCCATTTTCCAGGTAAATTTCTCAAATTTATCAATATTTTCATGATTTTGAGTCATGGTTCAAAAGGCTTTTTTTCTGGTTGTAATAGAATTTAACCCCTGGTTTCTTTTAGTTTTTGAATGGTTTCAGTTTTTACATACACATATTTAATAGGATATAGTATATGGACAAAAAAGCTGAAAATAAATATAAAACCTTATTTAGTAGTTCAATTATTCATAGGCTTGTTGGTATTATTATTTTAAAGGAGTTTTATGTAAATCGTAGGAAAAAGTAAAGTAATTTTGTCAATTTTATTAGGAATCAAGATTTTCAGTGTAATAAATAAAGATTCAAATATAAAATCAAGGAATTAGATAAAAACTCTGAAACATTGTATTTGATATGAAACTATTAATATGAACTCATTATTTTTAAAAATTATATTCGTTAGTCACGAAAGCCTAGAAGCAATGACAGTACAATATTTATGAGCATTCCTAGCTCCCAGATGAGTGATCCCCATTAAAAGGAACTAATCCTTAAAAAAATACATGAAGCTTTCAAGACTAAAGGTGTAATATTAGAACACAGGAACCAAAGTTGGGTCAAGTTGAGCATCAAAGAGAAAAAATTTGACTTTACTAGATTAAAATACATTGAACATATATTAAAATCCATGTGTCCATAATGATACTCAAAAAAGAACTCTTCCCCAAAAGGGGAAAAATCATTTGTTGTCACTAGCATTGACTATTGATGATAGACAGGCAGATAGATAGATAGGTAGATAGATAGGTAGGTAGATAGATAGATAGATAGATAGATAGATAGATAGATAGATAGGTAGATAGATAGATAGATAGATAGATAGATAGATAGATAGATAGATAGATAGATAGATATTTATTCTGAAAACCTGGAATTAAAAGGAAAGAAATAAACATTTATTCTGTCTTACTAGTAGAAAACATATTTCAACATAACCAAATATATAGCAATCAAGTAGGATTTATTTCAGAAATTACAAAATAGCTCAACATTAGAAAATCTATTAATAAAGTTCATTGTTAATGAATCTAGGGTGAAAATCAAATGATCATCTCCATATGTGCTGAGAAAGCATTTGACAAAATTGACAATTATTCCTGAATTTTAAAAATCAGAAACTAGGTGCATTTTTCTTAATGTGATAAAATATATTTTTTTCAGATCTAATGAAGTAGTTATGGTAGTAATATATATATATATATATATATATATATATATATATATATATATATATATATATATATATATATATTTAACTGTTCATATTAAAGCAGTAATAGAAAAATCATTTCTACTTAAAGTCATAAACAAGACAAGGATGCATATATCACCACTATCATTTAACATTGATTTGGAGGTAATAGCCAATGTAATTTAACAGTAATTATTTATGGCAGAGGGGGAGTATTGGGTAGATGAAGGATAAGAATGGAAAACTTTTCCCTGTATAACTCTATGTTTTGGCTTTTGAATCAGGTAAATATGCTGCCTATCTGAAAAGTTAAATTTTTAAAAAGTCTCTACTCTCATATATCTTATTTTCCAATGCAGGGAGACAGATAATAAATGAAGATATACTTGGGATCCTAGTGAGATAACTAAATCCATGAATACAAGAAACTATTTAATATACTTCACTAGTCTTTATTAATGCCTTAAAGTGAAGCACATAGTAGTGGCTCAATACTTTTTGAATAACTATAAAATTACTTACTTAAGTCCTTTTAAGTTTGTATAATTATGTTATTGTTCTACATGCTTTTCAATATAAGGAGCTATATCATCAACTGATAATATAACAAATAGTACCTGTTGCAGATAGTGCTGGGAACATGTATCTTCAGGTCTTCTGTAACATCTCTCATTACCCTCTGATAACCAGACATTCCCGAGTCTTTGATATAATTAGGATTGTTTCTCATTAAGTATTCCCCCAAATAATTAATTGGATCAAACTTGATTGGAATATCAATTTCTGTCAAAAGCTTCTTGTTTTCCACTTGCATTAACATTTTTTCCACACCAGGAACTAAGGTGGGTAGAAGTTTGTCAAGCAAATATGCACGAGTGTTCAGTGTCATGTTTTCAGTATTAAACCACTCTTTGGCCAAATTATCCTTAGGGAGTTTTTTCTGAGCCTTTTTTTCTAGTTCCTTCTTCTCATTTTCCTTACATATTCTTTTCTGCTGCATTGCCTGAGCTCTTGCCTCCACTCTTTCAAAAAGATTTTTCTTCCATGGTTGTTCTAGCTTTGAATCCAGGAGAGTTTGATCTAAGTTGAAAATCACTTTTGCAGGTTTTCTTACCACCATATTCTTTGAGACTCCAATGTTATGGTCCTTTATTGAACCAGTTGAGATTTCTGGCTGCCCCTCCAGGTCTAATTCTGAAGGAAAAGAAGTGAAATGTAAGAAATATTAGAAGTAGATTTTAATCTATGTTACTTTATAATATTATTAGGAAAAAGAGTTTTTTACATACCTTTACATGTTGCATTCAAACACAGCTGAAAGTAACAAAAAATTAGACAACAATGACTTTAACAATAGGACATTTATTGTTGACTTAATCAGAAGTCATTCAGCAGCTCAGTGTTTTTCATTAAGTACCTAGCCTGTTTTGTTTTTCTTTGTTCATTTTTTTTGTGCTTGTACCTCAGGATCACAAGATAACTATTGCAGCTCCAGACATCTCTTCTTTACAGGAAAAAAGGGATTAAGAACAAAGGGGATTTTTCCTCTTGAGGTTCTGTTTTATTATCCAAGAGAAGAAGATCCCAGACTCTAAAACTTTCCTTTACATTTCATTTAGCTTAATTAAGTTACATGTCTACTCCTAGCTGGTAAAGGGAAAAGGGATTATTATGAATAGTTTTGACCAATCATAATTTATTCCTTCACTTCAGGATTTAGGTCAAGTTCTCTGATATCAAGTGATTTCTATCTGCTATAAAATCGAGGTTCAGTTGGCAGGGAAAAAGGTTGGGAAATGTCTGCTGAGTGGGCAGTGAAGAGAGTCTATCACATGTTTATTTAAATAAATTTCTTTCTATGCTTGTATTTCCAGCCTCTTTCATGTGTTCATTTTTAAAATGTAGTGTGATTTTAGACCAAGGTAGTAGATTGAGAATAGGAACTTGCATTCCCTCCCTACCAATATCTTTAGAAATGACAGAAAAGGTTGTGTGCATGTATATTTTAATATAAACATAAGAATGCTGGCAATCATGAAGGAGAACTTCAGTAGTCAGAAATTTTGAGGGTCTCTGAAAATTATAAGGTAGGGGGGATTAGATTAAAGAAAATATAGAACTAAAAAAATACAGGAGAAAAATCTACACTGTGAAATTTGGGAGCAGCTTTGACGTGTCCCAAGTTTAAAAAAATGTAGATATGGGTAGCAGGGGAATTAATGACTTTTTGTATAACTTCATCCTTAGTTGAGCTACTCATCAGACACCAGAGGCATTCACCCCTGCATTGAGACAAGGGGGTTTGGGACAGAGAAAATGAATTGCTGATAGATTTCATTGTCTGCGCATCTTATTCCTTATCCACAATCACTGGTAGCAGACTACAGAAAACAGAAACTCCATCCACAAAAAAGCAAATAGGATTCCCAAATGCAAATGTCCACACACACATAAGAATCACTAAATATTTAAGTAACACTATCTCTGTGACTAAATTCAACAAATGCAGTAATTAATACTACCCAAGGAAATACCATTAATAGAATAAATGTAAGGAGTCTCTAAAAGAATTGTTATTAATATCCTCAGAGCAGATAAGTTAGAGAAAAAAAGAATGCTATATGTTATAAAAAAGTAATTAAGAGAGTTTGGACACCTAGCGCTCAGATCTTGGTTGCTAATATCAATCTCCAATTTAAAAAATCAAGTCTCACTGGAGAAATGGTTGATTTAAGGACTGAGGATGGAAATATATATGATGAGCCTAGAGCATCTTGTAGTGCCACAAAGTAAGGAAGTGCTCAAAAAAAAACTCCACAATGATTGTGTATGTCAAAAGGACACAGTAGCCAACTAAAGGAGCTCCTAATGGCCAGAGATAAAACAATTTGAGCAACAAAATAAAGCAGTATTAGATTATAACCCAAATATAAAACAAATATCCATACTGATATAAATACTTGCATGAATAAATAAATAAATGGGGGGGGGGAGGGGGAGATAGACAAATGTCCTGTGCAGAAGTATTCCAAATAACTTAATAGATACTCTGCCCTCAAGGAAGTAAAGCATAATTCTCTTCTTAAGTGTGGGCTGTGCATAGTTAGTTCTTCCCAAAAGTACAATATGGAAATAGGGGGAAAGAATCACTTTACAGTGGACAAACCTGACAAAAACTATTTCAGCCGGATGAAAAAGATTAACATCAACAATAAAAAGTCACTTTGAAGGACAAGTAATAACAAATGTTGGAGACGATGTGGAGAAAAAGGAATCCTCATACACTGCTGGTGGGACTGCAAATTGGTACAGCCACTATGGAAAACAGTATGGAGGTTCCTCAAAAAACTAAAAATTGATCTACCATATGATCCAGCAATCCCTCTACTGGGTGTTTACCCAAAAGACTTGAAAACCCATATCCCAAAAGATATTTGCACACCGATGTTCATAGCAGCATTATTCACAGTGGCCAGGACATGGAAGCAACCAAAGTGTCCTATGATAAATGATTGGCTAAAGAAGCTGTGGTACATATATACAATGGAATATTATTACTCAGCCATAAGAAGAGATGAAATACTGCCATTTACAACAACATGGATGGACCTCGAGATAATCATGCTAAGCAAAATAAGCCAAACAGAAAAAGTTGAAAATCACATGATATTACTTATATGTGGGATATAAACCTAAAAGCAACAAATGAACAGGATAAACAAATAGAGACTCAGGGACAATGGACTAGTGGTTATCAGAGGGTAGGGGGTGGGGAAGGAGAGGAGAGGTAGACGGGATAAAGAGAGTCAAATATAGGGGGGTAGGGGTAGGGTGAAGTGGGTAAAGGGGATCAAATATATGGTAGCCAAAGGAAACTGGACTTTGGGTGGTAATCACACAATAGAATATATAGATGTCAAATTATAATGTACACCTGAAAGTTATATAATTGTATTAACCAATGTTACCCCAATAAACCTAATAAAAAAAAACACACAGAAAAAAAAAGTCACGTTGACAGCATATATGATATGCTTGATAGCATGTGATGAGAATAGTATTTTATCTCTGTAGTCTTCTTCCCCCAAACCCATAACCCCAGGCTAATTATAATAACAGACAAACAAACAAACAAAAAAGCCTTCAGACAAATTCCATTTAAGGACATTCTGCAAAAATACATGATAGTATTCCTTAACGCATTCTTTATTTCTATCACGTTTTGATCACTTCCTCTCTAGTAATTATATATACAGTGGTTACACACACACACACACACACATATTTTTTGTCTGCCCAAATTTCTTTGGGGAGTCACCCTTCTCTCATTCTTAATTCATTTAGTTTAGATAGGGCTGACCTCACCCATTTAGATCCAGGAATGGGTGGTGATCCAAACCTGACCACCAGCAAGGTCATTAAAAATAAGAAAATCTGAGAAACTGTCAGAACAAAGAAAAATCTAATTAAGTAGTCTATAAAGAAACTCTAGAAAAGCAAACATTTAATCTAAAGAATGTCCTAAGTCCAATAGTGAATATCATTTATGAAACTCTCTTCCAAATTTTAATTTCCTCCTTGGCTAATTCTCTTATTCCAATATGAGGAAGTGAGTAGGATGGTATAATGCTCTCCTTTACTTCTTGGTTGGATTTAGAAACAAACTGACTACTTTTGGGGCGGGGGGAGGGTTCTATTCTGTTTCATTGTATTGCTTTTATTTTGATTTTTAATAGGTGTGAAAGAGAGCAATTCTTTAAAGTCTGCAGGTTCTAATGTACTCTTTGTTTCTAATCTTTCCAGCATAATCCAAGACAAATATTCCTCCTCCTGCTTTAAGAGTAGTGCCACAGATGTATAGCAAATTAATATCTATCCATCTGCCATGGTTCATTAGCAAACTCACACATGAACTAGGGCATTCTCTATCTTCCTTGCAGCCTGTTAGTGCTCCTCTAGTGTGCTTGGCTATTATAGGTTGCTAAGCAATAATCCTAGTGCTTATATTATCCCCAATGATATGCAGAATGGAAGTAGATGTGTGTTTGGTTACAACTCTAGCCAAACACTTCTCTCACAGGGCCATAAAATCAAGAAAAGAAAAGGAGGCACAGCAATAGCAGGGTCAATAAATCAGGATTTATTGAACAAGCCTATCTGTAGCTGTCTTTTGATTAAGTGACCTCTGAATTCAAGGATCATAAATTACAGCACAGTCCCAATGGCAAATTAATCCAGAGAGTCAATTGAATATAGTTTTAAACAAGTACTGGTTTTTAAAGCAGGGTTGTGCTTGGACATTCCTAAACCTTTTACAGGTAGATTGATTCATTTATATGTGCACTCAGTAAATAACTATTGATGTCTCACTTTGTGCCTAGCACTATGTTAACTAAGCACTAGAATTCTATTTCAGGATTGTCTTCCTAAACAATTTTAGAATTAAAAGGCTTTCAAATTCTCCCCCAACATACACACCTTTATCCCTATATTAATCTGTCTTCTAACATACAAAGACCTGTTTAGGTGCTATGGTCATAAATGAGTAGGAACACAAAAGAATGCCTTACTTGTATTTTGAAAGGTCCAGCCTTATAAGTGACTTTTATCATTTCCTGTACTTGGTACATGGCTCACTGCTATGTATGGCCTCAGTAAAAACCTCTTTAAGGACATAAACAGGAATGAATTATAATCCATAAGCCTTAGTATGTTCTTTCTTCATAAGAAGGCATGTAACATTAGTGGGACTAGCTCTTGATTAAAGTGGTGAAAATTGACCCAGCAGGGCTATTCAACTAGATGTGTGATGTTCTCTTTAAACAAGGGCTCTGAAACTCAGCTGGCTTGGTCTTATCAGGATTTCTTACCATTTCTACATAATGTAGGTTGACTACTAGGAAAGCAGAGGAAAACAAGCACTACTAAATACTGCTAGAATTAAAATTCTATAACTATATAGAAAAAGTCATTTTCCTACAGAACTTTGTTAATCTCAGGGCTGTGTAATGAGAACAGGGTTGAGCAAATCGATAGTTTGAAAAAAAAGATATTTCAAAATGCAAGTTAAGCTCATAGCCTGAAAGTAAAATAATTAGGGTAAAGAAATGAGGAATTCACATTTAACTACAATATTTTCTATGCAAAGATATTTGTTGGAGTGTATTATGGGAGCTGCCTGGCAAGATATCATCATTTTGACAAGTATATAACAGGGATAAAAACA
>NW_011888831.1:6017141-6022526 GCF_000151845.1 Pteropus vampyrus
CCTTAGAAGTTACCAAACATTCCTACTTAATTTTGTTAGGATTTAATGCTTTATATTAGAAGCAAAGTAGTAATCAGTCTACTTACTGCATTAACAAGGTAAGATGTATTTGCTCAACATGTTATCACAACTTCGTGTTGCTAACAAAGTAACAAGCTAAAAGTATTATCCTAGATGTAACTTAATCCTTGAATTATACAATACTTAACATAATTTGAGACTATAGCACAGTTAAATCAGACTTTTGAAAATGCTACTTTCTTTTACTATTAGGGTTGCCTTCCATATTTGTTGTGGAAAAAATTCATCTTAATTGAGGAAATTAAAGGTTAATTTTATGAATAAATAATGGTAAAATAGTTTTTGTACTCATGCTTATGTACTTCCAAAAGAATAATAATACTTTAAGACTCACATTAGTCAACTCAATAATGAATCCACATAACTATTTTCAATTGCCTCCCCTTTTCTATAAAATGTTCATTCTCATATAAGTCTTGTACTTACCTAAACACAAAGTTACTTAAATGATTAACATGGAAGTTACGTTTTCAGAATGATAGTGAAGTTACCCTAAAAACTAGTGGTTATTGTACTTAGGGTAATGGTTCTGTTTTATTTATTTATAATTTATCTATAATTCATTTATCTATAATTCATAATAGCTCTTAACAAATAATTTATCTATGGAAGCTTCCTGCAACTGATTTAAATGAATCAGCTTAATGATCAACATGAGTTTGTCCTTTTCCATTTGCCACTTTATCTGTTTGAATACCTATATCTTTTCTTTTCCTTCTTTCATAAGAAAATTAATTTGTCCAGTTTACTCTCCAGCATTAACATCTAATTACTCGTGAAAACTCTACCTCAATAGGCTCTTTCACTTTAGTAGCTTCTTGTTTCTTTTCTTTGTCTTCATTTCCATTTTCCTAAGTGGAAAATGGCAGTGTTAGTAAATGGTATCCAAAAGGAACTGGAGATAAAACTAATATTGTATACTCTAGTATAGCAAACTTTTTTATGTAAAAAAAAAAAAGTCACATGATGAGTAAACATTATACTAAATAAAACCACACCAAGTATTTACATCAACAAATTCAAATAGTAACAGTAATCAGGCCACTGCTTAATTGACCCCTTTGTTTCCAGCATTTTTTTTTTTTTGCCAAACCCTGATGCAGAATATAAAAAGAGAAGTAATTAAATGATAGAATATAATATTGTCTCTCAATTTCCTCAAGAATGTTGAATCTCAAATCCTCTCATGGTGAAATGGTTAGGAATCTATTTGGGCCAGGTACCTGAGCAGGTTTAGGTTCCTCTTCAGATGCTGACTGACTCATCTGGACCACAAAAAAATATCACCAAGTGGTAGGGGTAAGGATTATTAGACCATTATTAATAACAAAAAGAGAGAAAGAAAATATTAATAAACAACAAAAAGTACTCTGAAAGATCAAAATCTTCCCCACCCCCATCACATCCCACCATTCTATTGAGTAAGTTCTCAACTGCTAAATTTTTCAAACTGTACTACTGTTATTACTGTTATTACTGACCAAAGCTAGATTAGTGGTAGGCTAGTGCTCAGGCAGACAGGAAAATTCGCCATAGTAATCATCACCATTATCATTTAAAAAAAGAAAAAACCCAGCAACAGTAATGCAATTGAAATTTTTAAAACATTATTATCATCTTAATTCATTTCTGAAATAACAATCAAGGTGAGATAAAGTGAAACTTTGGTGACTACCTAATTCATGTGAGAAAGGCTGATAGACATTAGAATAATCTCACTAAAAAGCATCTTTTTGGAAGGGGTGTTCTGAGATGAATTTGATTTATCTGGTTTATTTATTCACATTAATGAATTAAAATGGGTAATTACCAGATCCCTACTTCATTGCAAATGACCATAGATTCAGTCACAGATTATCAAAATCACTGCTATGCCAAAACTCATTTAAGAGTTTGTGTATATTCAGGCTAGGTGCTATGTTAAAAGTAAATTCATGGCCTCTGCCTCATAGGGCAGTTATAATCTAGGGATTCATAATTTGAAATGCTGTTTTTATCAACATAATATATGTTCTAGTTGAATAAACCAAAAGTACTGCCTTTGGAGACAACACATTCTAACACTTAAAAATAGCTGCCTCAAACCTTTTTTGAAGCAGTTCATAAATAATAAATAATATAAACTAGATTTCTTTGACAGGTCCCAATTGTAAATTCTCACAGATGGCTTTCTTTGCTTGTAGTGTCCTTATCCTGAAATTGCTAAGAAGTGTCCTTTCATTTCTTTTAAAATCTGTTTTGTTTGGATGCACCCAGATAAATCCAACTCAATAAAACTTTATTGGGTAACTTTTATATGCAAGTAGACACTGGAGTTAAAAAAAGATGAAAAAAAAAAAAAGATGAAAAGACCTGCCTTTGAAGAGTTCCCTATCTAGTGAAGGAAAAAGGGATAAACAGATGCAATTCAATCTGCAAAGTGCAAAAGTAGAGGTACGTATAATATGTTAAGGAACAAAGAGGAATATATAATATATTTTCCCAGAGAGGTCAGGAAATTTTTCACAGAAAAATAGATTTTCAAGCTGGATTCAAGGGACTAGTAAGATCTTTTTGTGTAAAGAAGGAAGAGTTATTGAGGGAGAAGAAACAATACACACACATAAGGGTATGAAAGTTCAAAAAGTGTTTGAAACATTCATGTAGAGAGCATAGTTATATAAAAGAAAGTGGCAGAAGATGAGGCTAAAAAGGTAACTTTTCGATCTGTAAAGTTATTCGCGCTAAATCAAGGAGTTTGGACTTTATTCTGTGCTTTTTAAGCATACTAAAGATGTGATCAAATTGGTGTTTTAAAAAAGTTAATTCCACCAGCAAAGACTGGAAGTGTGAATGACTGGGGGAAAGAGAGACTAAAGGTAAGTTTTGTACCTTAAGTGTAAATACCTCACTACCCTCACTCTAGGCTCTGCCAGACATTGTCAGTATGCTAACCATATCCCTTCAGCTTCACTTTCTCAGTACATGCAGATGGTTTCTCATTGCAAGCACCTGCAATTCTAGCTGAGGGCTTCCTGTCAGTCTAAATGTGAAAACAGGCCAAAAGTGCTTGGGAGTTAATATATTACAGAGGCCCTCAACCAGTGAAGGATAGGAAGTTGCATATAGTCCCACGGGCAGAACATTTTTCAGGTATATTCTATAGTGTCTCCCAGAGTTCCCCATTAGATTGAACCTCAGTTGCCCAAGTGAAACTTGACCAATAATATAGCCTTCCTTCACTTAACTGTATTACTTCTCTACTCCCCTACCATTGTTTCCTGGAAACACTTCCCAAGTGAACTTGCACTCTACTCCCTGGATCAGGGTCTGCTCTAAGGGAGCCCAAACCAAAAATACTACAATAATCAGTACTGGGGGGCATAATTGGATCTAAGAAGTGAAAGAGGAGGTTAGTTAAGGCTCACTGAGTGTTTTTTTTTACTTCATATTTAGAAGGCTGGATGGATGGTGATGCCATTAAGTGAAATAATGAAAGGATAGAAAAACAGTTTTGAGGAATGATACAAGTTTGAGTTTGAGGTGTTACATTTAAGATACCTGTTTGATAGCCTGAAAGAAATTTCTAATAAGAATCTGAATGCCACTGAAATATATTATGATGCATTGGAAGGAAGTTATGCAGAATCGAATTCACTGGAAAATGATGAAACATTACTCAGTCTGAATAGCATTAACTTACATTTTAATTACTCAAAGTGCATAGCATTCTGCACACCTCCCACTCCCACTCATGATATTCGAGAGTCATTCCACTTAGTTGGCTGTGAGACAACTTTTGTGAATTTAGTTAAAGACCTTCCACACACACTCTCAATAGATTTGTAAATTGGTGAATTGCAACATTTGGCATCTTGGTTGGCAAGACTGTCAATCGTATATGAAAGAGTAGCCAATTATCCTTGAAGAGGGGGTTTTCCTAGTATAAGAAAGAAATCATACATCATTCTGATTACTCAGACGAATAAAAGATAAGATGTGTCATTTACATTGGGTCGCTTGTGAGTCTTTATCCCCTGGGTATTGATAGAAAGATGCATTTGTAGGAAGATGTTAGTAGAGTTTACCCAATAAGAATAGCTAAGAGAAGAAAAAAAAGGTCTTTAGATTAAACTCTTGATAACACTTAAAAGGAAAGCTGAGAAAGAAGAGGCAGTGAAAGATATTGACAACTATTGAACATAGGAAGTTCCTAGGGCTGTGCACCTGCATGTTGCTGGCCTGACTCCTTTTACAAGCCTCTACTGCTGTGCACACACCTGCAGCAAGCCCCTACAGCCCCACAAGCATATACCAACAGCTAACATCCCTATAGCTGCTGGTGGGCCCAGATTTAAATTTAACTTCTGTCATTGGTCTACATGGCTCCACTCACCTACAGTTAACCTTACCATGCTGCACTTTCAAGGTGCCTGCCTCAATTCCCATCACTGACTTTCACTGGTGAGCACATGCCCATGACTAGCCTCTATAGCAACAAAAGTACACATTGACAGCCAGGGACCTTGCAGCTACTTGTGGCACCTGAAGTTAGTCCCAGCTCCTAGTGCTGACCCTGGCCATCACCACTGCACATGTGTCTGCATCCAGCCTTTGCAAATGGCCCTGCATCCAAACATGTGCATACCACTGGATCCAGCCACCACCATCACCAAGCATAGTTCTTAGCATTTAAATACCTCAACACACCTTGCAGCCACTGTGGACTACCCACAGCTCTCATCAATGATCATGCAGTTGCTGATGTCATGGGCCACAGCTGCACCAGCTGATGAGACACTATGTTCCCCCTCAATCCAGAGGCACTACATGCCCTCACACTTGGCACCTTCTATCACTAGATCTAGGATCACAGCATGTTCCAGCATGCCTCTGCCTGAAGGTGAAGGTCTTTCTCTACCAAAGTCAGTTTATAAAGCCTAGAAGAGGTGACTGCTTCTTCAAATGCACAGACACCTACAAAGGCTAGAGGCATCATAAAGAATCAGGGAAACAAGACATCACTACAGGAACACAATAAACTTCCAGTAATGGACTCCGAAGATGTGAGAGTCACAAAATGCCTAACAAAGAATTCAAAATAATTATTCAAAAGGTACTCATAGAGCTATAAGAAAACACGGATAAATAATTTAATGAAATAAGGAAAACAATACAAGCATGAAATAAGTTCCACAAAAAGATAGAAAACATAAGAAAGAACCAAACAGAAATTTCTGAGCTAAAGAATACAATGACTGAAATAAAGATTTCAACAGAGAGCTTTAACAACAGCCTAGACCAAGCAGTAGATAGAATTCACTA
>NW_011888831.1:6022576-6050326 GCF_000151845.1 Pteropus vampyrus
TCTCAATAGATTTGTAAATTGGTGAATTGCAACATTTGGCATCTTGGTTGGCAAGACTGTCAATCGTATATGAAAGAGTAGCCAATTATCCTTGAAGAGGGGGTTTTCCTAGTATAAGAAAGAAATCATACATCATTCTGATTACTCAGACGAATAAAAGATAAGATGTGTCATTTACATTGGGTCGCTTGTGAGTCTTTATCCCCTGGGTATTGATAGAAAGATGCATTTGTAGGAAGATGTTAGTAGAGTTTACCCAATAAGAATAGCTAAGAGAAGAAAAAAAAGGTCTTTAGATTAAACTCTTGATAACACTTAAAAGGAAAGCTGAGAAAGAAGAGGCAGTGAAAGATATTGACAACTATTGAACATAGGAAGTTCCTAGGGCTGTGCACCTGCATGTTGCTGGCCTGACTCCTTTTACAAGCCTCTACTGCTGTGCACACACCTGCAGCAAGCCCCTACAGCCCCACAAGCATATACCAACAGCTAACATCCCTATAGCTGCTGGTGGGCCCAGATTTAAATTTAACTTCTGTCATTGGTCTACATGGCTCCACTCACCTACAGTTAACCTTACCATGCTGCACTTTCAAGGTGCCTGCCTCAATTCCCATCACTGACTTTCACTGGTGAGCACATGCCCATGACTAGCCTCTATAGCAACAAAAGTACACATTGACAGCCAGGGACCTTGCAGCTACTTGTGGCACCTGAAGTTAGTCCCAGCTCCTAGTGCTGACCCTGGCCATCACCACTGCACATGTGTCTGCATCCAGCCTTTGCAAATGGCCCTGCATCCAAACATGTGCATACCACTGGATCCAGCCACCACCATCACCAAGCATAGTTCTTAGCATTTAAATACCTCAACACACCTTGCAGCCACTGTGGACTACCCACAGCTCTCATCAATGATCATGCAGTTGCTGATGTCATGGGCCACAGCTGCACCAGCTGATGAGACACTATGTTCCCCCTCAATCCAGAGGCACTACATGCCCTCACACTTGGCACCTTCTATCACTAGATCTAGGATCACAGCATGTTCCAGCATGCCTCTGCCTGAAGGTGAAGGTCTTTCTCTACCAAAGTCAGTTTATAAAGCCTAGAAGAGGTGACTGCTTCTTCAAATGCACAGACACCTACAAAGGCTAGAGGCATCATAAAGAATCAGGGAAACAAGACATCACTACAGGAACACAATAAACTTCCAGTAATGGACTCCGAAGATGTGAGAGTCACAAAATGCCTAACAAAGAATTCAAAATAATTATTCAAAAGGTACTCATAGAGCTACAAGAAAACACGGATAAATAATTTAATGAAATAAGGAAAACAATACAAGCATGAAATAAGTTCCACAAAAAGATAGAAAACATAAGAAAGAACCAAACAGAAATTTCTGAGCTAAAGAATACAATGACTGAAATAAAGGTTTCAACAGAGAGCTTTAACAACAGCCTAGACCAAGCAGTAGATAGAATTCACTAACTCTAACACAGATCATTTGAAATTATCTAGTCAGAGAACAAATTTTTAAAAAATGGAGAATGAAGAAAGTGTAAGGGACTTATGGGACACCATTAAGAGAGGCAATCTATACATTATGAGAGTCTAAGGAGGAGAAAGAGGCAGACAGCTTATTTAAAAAAATAATGTCTGGAGAGATTTGGACATCCAAGTTTATGAAGTTCACAAGTCCACAAATAAATTCAACTGAAGGAGATCTTCTCCAATGTGCATTATATAAAACAGCCAAAAAAGTCAAAGACAAAGAGAGAATTTTGAAAGCAGCAATAGAAAATAAGCTATCACTTACAAGGGAACCCCATACAACTTAACAGATTTCTTAGTAGAAACCTTACAGGCCAGGTGAGAGTAGGTTGTTATATTCAAAGTGCTAAAAGGAAAAAATTGCTAAACAAGAATATTCTGTCTGGCAAAGTTATCCAGAAATGAGGGGGAGATAAACAAACAAAAGCTGAGGGATTTCATCACCACTACAACTTTCTTACAGGAAATGCTGAAAGGAATTTTTCCAGTTGAAATAAAAGGATACTAATTAGTGTCATGATAACCTATAAAAATATAAAACACAATGGCAAATACAAATATATAGTCAAATTCAGAATACTCTAATACTGTAATATGGCGGTATGTTAATCACTTAACTCTAGTACAAAGGTTGAAGGACAGAAGTACTAAAAATAACTATGGTTACAATAATTTGGTAATAAATATATAATATAAAAAGATGTACATTGTGGCATCAAAAACATAAAATGTTGGGGGGGCAGTAAAAGGGTTTTTATATGCAATTGAGGTTAAATTGTTATATCAGCTTAAAATAAATTGTTTTATCTATAAGACGTTTTCTGTAAGCCTCATGTTAACCACAAAGCAAAACCCTGCAGTAGATGTACAAAAGATAGAGCAGGGAATCAAGGCATACCACTGTAGAAAATCAACAATTCACAAAGGCAGGCAAAAAGAGAGGGAGAAACAGCCAGAAAACAATAAAATAACATTAGTGGTAAGCCCTTACCTATCAATCATTACTCTCAATATAAAGGGATTAAATTCTCCATCAAAATGCATACAGTGGCAGAATAGATTAAAAAACAAAACAAACAACAACAAAAAAACAATATCCAACTATATGCTGCCTACAAGAGACTTGTATCAGCTTTAAGGACATATGGGCTCAAAGTGAAGGGATGAGAAAAAATATTTCATGCAAGTGGAAACCAAAAGAGAGCAGAGGTACTATACCTATATCAGATAAAATAGATGTTAAGCCAAAAACAATGAGACAGTCATTATGTATAATAAATGGGTCAATTAATCAAGAACTATGGGTTGCAGAATTACAATATTAATTGAATTTACAGTCCAGCCATGTGAAAATTTGGGCACTGATAGGGAAGAAAGGGGATGCTGAAATTTGGAATGGGGACATTTAATTGGATTAGGAAACTGATAATGGTAAACTCCTGAGTCAAACTCTGAGCCTCTTTGCCAATGGAAGCAGTTTATCCACCTGTATTTGTAGAAACTAACCTTTCTTAATTGAAAACCTTCTAATAATCTCATCTGGGACAATTACTTTGCAAAGGGATGCACATTTTCCTCAAGACTCACCGCAACCACTTCTTACTTCTAGTAGACTCATAACTAAAATCAGATCTTAAAATGTGCCAGCAGGGAAAATGCAAAGTCTGACCAGGAGATAATATTGTTTTTATAGCAAAAGATTTTCGCTATTTGCCTTATACAGTGGCAGAAACCCAGGGAATATGTGTGAGACAATATTATAAGAGAGTTAAAGAGCACAGAATATAATACTGAGTTAATTATAATTTCTCGATATGGATACACTTATCAGAAAATAAGGATTTAATGTGTTAATATCTACATGTGGAAGTGACGCTAACCATTTACTTGGTAAGTTCACTGAAATTTTGACTCCACAGTGGCCTATGTTTAATTGAGATACCAGAAATTCCCTGACATAATGTAAGAAGAAATCCAAAGGCTTAGGTAAGATAGGCATGTTGTAGTAGATTTATCACATATAACCTACATTCCCCCGCGCCCCCACCACCCAGTATCTGTCTAGAGAACTCTGGGAACATCCCTTTACTAAGGCATTGAAAGATACGGTAGAGAGTAGGAGTACTTACATCCTTGAAAAGCTCTATGGTAGCTTTCTTCCATAGACTAGGCATGATAGGATGACCCAAAGTAGCAGAGGCCAAATGCCAGTGGTGGGTACATTTACCATAAAAAGAAGTAGAGATATAGTGGTAATCAGATGCTTTGACCTTTAGTGATCTTTATTATTAAATGATTATGGTGGCTGTAGGAATAAAGTAGATAGTCAGACTACTAAAATGTTGATCATCTACACACAGTATTAATATATGGTGGCCAAAAATATGACTTTAGTCACTATAGTGGAGAGTTCTGACTTCCCACCCAGTTTCCAGACCTAAGCCCCTTAAATGAAAAGAAGGCTAGATTCTCTTAAGGAAGCACTGCCATTAGTATATACTGAAAATCTTCCTCTAAGTCTTCTCCACAGGGACCTGTGGCCATTTCCTAATGACTGTGTGTTAAGGAAAAAGAAATATCTAGATTTTTCTAAACACTGACACTAAAATGATATTAATTCTTGGGGACCCAAAAAAGACTGCAGTCTTACAGTTTAAGTGGGGACTTGAGGTAAACAGGTGAGAGTCTTAACTCAAGTTTGAATCACAGTAAGCTGAGTAGGTCCATAGAACCACTCTGGTAATTTCATCAGTTCCTGGATATATAACTAGAATAGATACCTGGTAACTGGCAGAATTTCCATATTGGCTCTCTGATCCTGGAATAAGCACCATTATAATATGAAGGGACAAGTCGAAGTCCTTAAGAACCTCCCTCTCCCACATACACACATACCAGGAGATTAAATAAAAATTATTGCTTTCCTGTAGTGGCATAATGGGGGATTACAGAGATTAGTGACACCAATAAAGATCTGAAAGAAGCAGGAGTGATGAAACCTATCTCAAGCTAATTTAACTTGCCTGTTTGGCCTGTGAAGGACTGGATAATTACAAATGACTGTATTATTACAAATAACTGGAGAATGACTGGATTATTACAAATTTAATCAGGTGATACCTCCAATTACAGCTGTTCTTCCATATGTAGTATCTTTACTAGAGCAAAACAACATAGCCCTTGCAACCAAGTATGCAATTATTGACCTAACAAATGTTTATTTCTCCATACAAATTGTCAAGAAACACCAGAAGCAAGTTGCTTTTACTCAGCAGGGCCAACAACATAACTTCACAGTCTTGTCCCAGGGCTCCATCAATTCTCTTGCTCTTCGTCATGGTCCAGAGATACTGAGCATCTTGATCTTCCACTCAACATTGAGTTGGTCTGGTACATTGATGGCATTATGTTGATTGAATCTGGGGACCAAGAAGTGACAAGTGGGAAAAAAGTAAGAGCTATCAGAATCAAGTATAATTTATGCTTGTAAATTTTGAATTGTGAAATTGTTTTAAATTTATCGCTTATTTGTATAAAACAAATTATCATCAATAATGACTACAATAACAATAACAATAATGATCGTTGTTAAACTGTCCCGTTCAAGAATTACATGCAGTCATTTCAATCACAAAACCCTACATAAAAAAGTTACATTTATAGAAATAATCTCAGGTTTTTCATTAAAAATTTGAGAAGAATTTGGAAGCTTACATAAATTTAATATTTATCATCTTTTTAATCTTATTTTTCTCATTATAATTAATCATATTAAGAAAATATTTTTTTCACCGAGCCACATGTAGTTGCCTCCAAATCCGCTTTAATTTATTCCAGTATGCTGTACAAATATCATTTCTATGGATGTCATGATATGAAAAAAGGTTGAGAACCATTGCTTCCAATTTTAGACCAGGATTCTTAACCTTGCCCCCCCCCCCCGCCCAATGGATTTCAGTGAAATATGTAATTGTATCTTTCAGAGAGAAGGTTAATAGTTCTCATCAGGTTCTCAAAGCTTAAGAGCCAGTTGATCTCAGAAATTTGAAAAGTTCCTTTATAATTTCACCCCTGAAGAAATGATGATACAAGTTAAGGGTTAAATAAACTCCAAGGGCACAAGTAGGCCTCTATTATCACAGGTGGGAGAAAAAAGGTGCTATAAATGTAACTAGGAGGACTTTTATCTCTGGCTAACTCTCTTGGGAATCCTGCTCTTAGCCCCTTTCTTCTCAAATTCATCTAGCATAGTAAGAAGATTCTAGGATTTTCTCTCTATTTTAAGTAGATACCTCCTCCCTCTGATCACCAGAAGACCAAGTAGGAACCAGAGTGGAGCCCAGAAAGAGGTAGATATAAATGGGGCAGAGGATATAGATTTCAAATGTTCGCATGACATCCAACTCAGTTCACAAAGTAGCTATATATTAGGATCTGCAGTCAAAGCCAGAAAACCAACATCATAAAGCATACATTTGCCCAGAACTTCTCTTCTGTGTTTTTAAAGCACTTTGTACATATCTAGACTTCTATATACGTGTCTCCTTTGGAGCCTAGCAGAGGTGGCTGAAGCCACAGTACCACTAAACCTTATTGTAATTTTTTGATGTGGTTTTCCCTCCTAACAAGCTATAATCCCCTAAAAGGTAAATAGATTCTTATATTGTTCTTAAAAGTGTCTAGTATATAATACACACTAAATATTTTCTCAATTAATGGTGAATAAATTAATGAACATGTACCAAAAATTTCTAAATCTTAGTTTCTTTAAAAGGTTATATACCAGGAAGAGATATTCCCCCTGTAAATTAACAAACTAACTTCCTGATACAAACTTAAAGTAAATTTGGGTACTTTATAATCCCAGTTTTGACCAGGATTTCATTACCTCAGATATGCTGAATGAAGGTGTTCTATACTCACCTACAGATGAGACATGTCTTGACCACTAATCTACTTT
Source organism: Pteropus vampyrus (assembly GCF_000151845.1). Lineage (NCBI taxonomy): Eukaryota > Metazoa > Chordata > Mammalia > Chiroptera > Pteropodidae > Pteropus > Pteropus vampyrus. The sequence goes on from NW_011888831.1 coordinate 6,029,094, forward strand.
TATTATTAAAAAAAGGTATGAATCACATCTTTTAGTTCTTTTTATTCCCTTTTTGCTTGATACTATTTTCTCCACATAGGGTATACTCAGCAGAAGCTGACTGAACTTGGAAGAAACTTTAGAGAATAACGATCTTACTCACATACAAGGCTTTACAGTTTATCCTGCACTGTATCATGCATTATCTCATTTGATTGCAAGAATCCTTAGTTAGGGCTCCATTGTAGAGATGAAGAAACTAAAATTCAAGAAGTTTAAATGGACCTCGAGATAATCATGCTAAGCAAAATAAGCCAGACAGAAAAAGTTGAAAATCATATAATATCACTTACATGTGGGATATAAACCTAAAAGCAACAAATGAACAGGACAAACTAACAGAGACTCATGGACATGAACTATAGACTAGTGGTTACCAGAGGGTAGGGGTTGGGAGAGGAGGGGGGAGGTAAACAGGATAAAGGGAATCAAATATAGAGGGGTAGGAGGAAGTTGAAGGGGGTAAAGAGGATCAACTATATAGTAGCTGAAGGAAACTGGACTTTGGGTGGTAATCACACAATAGAATATATAGATGTCAAATTATAATGTACACCTGAAAATTATATAATTGTATTAACCAATGTTATCCCAATAAACTTAATTAAAAAAAAAAAGAAATTCAGTACACACACACACACACACACACGAAGTTTAAGCCACTTGCTTAAGGTTTTAGAGCTGGAACTAAAAGCTAGGTCTTCTGATTTCTATAGCTGAGCTCTTTCCTACTGTAAAATAAATGGAATTGTCATCTTCCAAAAGAATTTAAGATTTTATTGCTACAACACTTTGTAGCAATATAAATACTAAAGTACATCACTAAGACGTATTGATTTGAATACATTTTCTAGAATGATACTTTGGTTTATAAATCACGTTTCATTTATTTGAGTTCATTCAGCTTTCGGCTATGTATATTTCTTGGCTATGCATATACTTCCTGATTGGTCTCCTAAGCTTTGGTTCAAAGTTCTTCTGAACTTTATCTACTCTTTTCCTGTTTACCACGTGGCTATGGGAAAAACACAGTCAAGACTGTTTAACTTTTGAACCATATATCTTTAAATCTGTCTCGCAGGCACTCTTGACCACCACCAGGGGGCAAAAGCCTACAAGCTGGCTTCTCCGTAATACATTTCTACATAGGACTGTACTGTACAGGGACCCTCTCTGTGTCTGATTCTTGATGAAACCTCCTTGCTAATTATTTCAACCACAGGGCCCCAGGGAGAGAACAAAGGCTCAGCACAGAGGGCTCTAGTGGCACTTACTCATACAGAAGCCAGAAAGAGGTCATGACAGCTCTGTCAGTTTAAAAGCAGCAATGAGATCCAAGAGTTTGAGTGACAAATAGAAGGTGGGCTTTAATAATTGCAAACTCCTGAATGTGTATTTTCTACAGCTTTGGTGTGTATGGTGGCATTTACTAGCTCATCCACTCAAATTGAGAAATAGCTTTGTCAGTTCTCTTTCTCAGTGTAATCAATGGTGTTTACATAGTGCGATCTTTTCCCCTTTTTAATCTTGATTTTTCATTACCTTCGTGGCTTATATTCTGCTGACGGTGTCATTTGAAAAATTATTCCTTATTATAAGAATATTTAATCTACATTTCATGCATATCTATGAAGTAATGAAATCTAAAGACAAAGAGAAGAAACCTCAAGAAGCAAATCCTTTCTAAGAGAATTTCTTCCCAGCAGGAAGCAAGTGGGAGGTAAATAGTAGGTTGGACTCTTACAACTCTGTGATCCCAGCTTTCTCGGCCTCCCAAGCTCGCTCACCCTCTCTTCACCTCAGGAATAATGAATGAGTCCTTAGGGGCCAGGGTAATAGAGGAAGCATGAGGCTACCATTAGGCTTCCTAAAGTATAAAATTAAAAATCTTCCTTCCAAAAAGTCTCATCACAAAACATGGACTCTGAATCTGAAGGGTGGGAAAACTCAGAAAAAGCCTCCGAGAGCCGGGTCTAAGGGGGATAAAACTGGTCGCGACCAGAGCGTACTAGCCCAGTTACTCCCACCCACGCTCAGGGAAAGCGTTTGAACCCCTGCGGAGCCCTCTCCCAGAAAACGAGTTTGCGTCAGGTTTTCACCTCGGCTTCTTTTCACTAAGGTTGGTTAAGCTGTGCGCCCCACCTCACAAAATGGTTGTCTCGGAGGAGTGGGCACTCCAGTGGCCCCAGTCTCGGAAGCCCTCACCTCACCCCACTCCCCAGGCCCCTGCGGGCAAACGGCGCGATTCCTGCGTGGAGGAAACGGGGAGGGGGCGGTGTCCTGAGGCGCACACTCACGGCCAGCTTCCGGCAACTCAAGGGTTACGGCGAGGCGGTGGCGCGCGCCGAGGGGAGAGGCGGTTGCTGACAGGTGGCGCCTGCGCACTGGGAGCGCTCATTGTGCCCCGCAGCTGCCGAACCGCCCGCCAGCCCGCCCGCCCGCCAGCCCGCCAGCCGCCCGTTCGGCGCGTCAGTCTGCGAGAGTCCAGTGGTGGGTGCGGAGCCTGCAGCCGTTCCCGTGGCCTCCTCCTATTCCCCGTTCCCCTCACCTCTACCCCTACACTCCTTTCCCCATTCCGGCTCCGTCACCCTCCCGTCCCCCACACTCAGGACAAGAATGCCCTGCCCGGAACAACCCAGCAGCGCCTAGATGGCTTTGGTCACGGTCCAGCGGTCGCCTACCCCCAGCACCACCTCCAGCCCCTGTGCCTCGGTGAGTCCCTCTTGGCGGCCGCTCCGCTCGCTTCTGTCACTGCGGCTCGGCTTTGCCTCAGCGGGTCCCGCCGAGCGCCAGTGCGCACGCGCCGCGCCGCTTCCCAGGCCTTGGCACTCGGCTGCCGCGAACCCCCCACACTCCCCATCTTAGAGACAAGCTGCCGGACGTTGATTTTTGCCCCCATCACTCTGTGCACCTAGCTCTCACAATCCTCGCCCGAACCTCCCTGTGGCATGCTTGCCTATGGCTTGAGCACTTCCTTTCGGGAATGAGTCATTCTGGCTTTTCTTCCTCCCCCTTCCTTTACCCTCTTCCTCTGCTGCAGGGAGAGGACCATGGGACAACTGCGTTGCCCCTTATACCCACCCACGTCCCCTCACCCACACCCATTTCATGGACCCGTTCAATATTCGCATACTGCACGCCCTTCTTCAGGTTCTCCGTGGTGTGTGTCTTCCCTCTAGTCACTTGCTGTCTTTCTTGTGATCTGTACTGTTCAGGCTTCGTTGGACAGCTGAACGATAGTTACTCCTTGGTTTCTTCCCTCCTCCCCTCCCCCAAAGTGTAGTTGTGATTTCTGCTTCTTGGACCTCTTACCTTTCCTCTACGGGGTCCCGAAGCATCTGGCGCTGCTTGATGACCAGTGCCAATTCATTTACATCTTACAGACATTTATGCCTTACACTCATTGCTCATGATCGTTCTTGTTCTTGGGTTGTATTTGTTTGGCTCGTTAGTTCAGATGCCTATGCCAGTGAAGCATGCTTCCAGCGGGAAAACACCCAGTAACCAGCCTTTTCCTGCAGGGCCCTTCTTTGCCTTTGCTCCTAGCCCCACCCCCACTCCTTTACACTCCATTCTTTTAGGCTTTATTTTAGAAACTATTTATTTTTCAAAATAAAATATTGCACCAGAAGGGCGGAATGGGATCTTTAAAAAAATCCAGATGTTTTAGAAATAAACCGAATGAAAATATGGGCAATTGGAAAAACCACTTTAACTTTCTATAGAATTGTAATTTTTAAAAGTGTTGGTGGATTTTAGTAGTTTCAAGTTGCAAAAAGGTATTCAATAAACACTGTCACTTTACATTGTAAAAAATTGAGTTACTCTTAATATTCATATGTTAACTGAGGTGTGAGCTTTGATATCTTGAAAATATACTGGCTCATAATTTCAACATAGTTTCCTGAATTTCAAAATTTTGTTGTGTACAGTGGTGGTTTCTTCTTTTTGTTTTCTGAGCTTTCTTTTGCATTTTGACCAAATTGACAAATATATCCTAAGTGATTATATTTCAAAGGTTAACTTACCTTGTGTTGTTCCACAGAGCAGAACTAGAGTCTTTGAGTAGAATTTCAGTGAGGCCCAGTTATTATAAGGAAGAATTTTGTAGCAATTGCAAAATAGTCCCCATTGCTGAAATTATTCAAGCAAAGACTGGAGGACCTTTTGCCTAGGAGGCAATAGAAAGTGTTCCTGTAATGGGGGACTTCTAAGGCTCTTTCCAACTCTTTAGATTCTGTGATTTGAGAATAATTGCACTTCAAAGCTGGGAAACATTTTAAGGTCCTCTAAAGACAAGTATCATAGGGATAGAAATTTAATACACAGTACTTTATTTTTATATGTAGTACTTTATGTTAGTTTTTGGAGAGTCATTAACATACCATTAGACCATCTAATTCACTCCATTAGTAAACTCTTTGAGGGTAGTGGTTACCAGGCATGATTTTGGCTGAGAATGCAACTGAAGGTTAGGGTCATGCAAATAAACTAGAAACCAGAATTATAGTTACATAATTTTCCCTGGGCATTATTGAAAACAGTTTATGCTATAATAATATATGTACATAAAGTTATCATACTGATTTTCTTGAGGTGAATGATTAGTATACAGTAAGACCATATTTACTTAATATGACTTAATTAGCCAAACTTGGTCTTGAGGTATGTTAATAGTCCCTTTTGACATAAGTAATTAAATTGTTCATGTGGTAAGCTCAGTTGTTGAGCTAAAAGACTGATATTTCTACATCTACTTGTTATCCTATCCTGGTTATTTCAGTTGTTTTTATGTGGCCCAGGGTGCAAAGGAATCCTGGGACTGGTGTATGTGTGAAACAGTCAACATTGTTAGCATGACTGATGAGCCAGTTACCTTTCCCTTTAAAGTGTCTTCCTATTTCACTTCATCCAGAGCTGCGTTCAACTGAGTTATCTCCTGATCCTTGTGTTCCGGTATTTGGCTGCTGTCTGACTTGCATATATTTGCTGTTACATCTTTTGCTGTATGAATAGGTTGAGTTGTTTGTTTTAAAAGAAAGAGCAAAAGAGTCTAGAGAACCACGAGAGGAGAGATTTAATTTTGTGAGGCTGGAAATTTAGATTTTTTTAAATTAATTATTTTAAGCATTTTATTATATTTTTTACTATGGGAAGTGGAACATTTTAATACTGTCAGTTCTTCAGTTTTTTATTAGGGATTAAACAGACCTATTGACCATCTATTAGGTGTGAATGACTATTATAGACACTAAGATGTATAAGAGATATACTCTGTTTATCAGGATCATGTAATCTTGGGAGGGAGGAGGAGAGGATAGGAGGAAGAACAAACATGAGGGGTGAGGGTAGAAAAGGAGAGTGGGGGGAATGATACTATATGTACATGAACAATCAGTTTGTAATGGCCACAACTATTGCCTGAATTCAGACTAAGATAAATTCATCAATGGCAAAAGTAATAATAACAATCTCTAACATATCTTGGGTTCCTCTATGCCAGGCATCATGCTAAGTACTTTACATGGATTAATTCATTTACTACTCACAATATGCCCAAGGGAAGTTGCTATTATTCCCATCTTACAGATGAAGAAACTGAGGCAAAGAGCTATTATGAATGTACCCAGCGACACTTAGCTGTTGAAACTGTAATTCATACCCAGATGTGTCTAATTTAGAATCTGCCATCTTTTTCCTTTGTGGTAGTCAAGGAGAAGTATACATAGTAGGTGGCTCTTGAACTAGGCCTTGAAGGATAGGTTGAATTTCTATAGATTGAGATGGAAACTGGGAAGTACAGAATATTCCAGATGGAGAGAAGCTGTATACACCAAGACTTAGAAGCAGAAAAGTACAAGGCATATCTTAAAGACAAGTAGACCAGTTTGATGAAGGATTTGTTTGGAAAGAGAAGTAAGAAATAAAGGTGAGGAGGCAGCTAGGGCTATACAGGGACTGCTAAACTTAGGAGTTTGAACTTGATAGAGAAGGTAATGGAAAGTCCTCAGAGGTTTTTGAGCAGATATGATCACAATGATGTTTCAAGAAAATTGATCTAGCAGCTGTGGGCCAGAGGGATTTGAGAGGGAGAGAGCAGCCATGAATGGAGCCAGTTAGAGGTTGTTACAGTCGCCCAGGTGTGAAATAATCAAGGTTTGACCTGGGAATGTGAAGTGAAAATAGGAAAAAAGGACAGATGTGAGGGATTATGGAGAAGACACAAAGGACCTAGGGACTGATTAGGTATAGGGGAGGAAGAGTCAGAGATGCCAACTTTTGGAACATATTGTTCTTCCTACATAAAGCTGTTTCCTAATTAATTGGGGGACAATTTTAAGAATTATCTCTTTTCCTCTATTCTTTCTGGTGTGAATTTTCTGAATGGAGACCTATGTTAATCTAAGGTCATATAGACACAGTGAACTACCACAAAAATCTTTTGCTTTTGTGTAGTGCTTTATACTTTTCAGAGTATTTTAGTGATCATGATCTAGAGCATTCTAGAGCAGCCTCTAAGTTATGCAAGACAGGTACCAAAGTTAAAGGACTTACTAAAGGTTACAAAACAGGTTGGTGTAAAAACCTGAACTAGAACTGAGGTCTTTGGCTCCTGGTCCACATCTCTTTCCATGGTGTGATAAGAGAAACAGCATATAAATTTCTAATCCTGAGAACTTGACTGCCAGCCTAGTAAAGGAACCAAGACTTTAGATATAATCAAGAACTTTCTCTTTGAAGTTCATTTATATTTCTACAGAACAGAATATCCAAGTCTGTGCAAATCATTTTTAGGTGATACCGTATTTGAAGCCTATTATCTCTTAGTTTACACAGATTTCTTCTAAACTTGGATATTTAGTTTCTTTACTCTTAGAAGATTATTACCAACAGCAAAATTGAAATGGAACATAGCAGGTGCAGCTAAAGGCAGATACCCTTATAGCTCTGGAAAATGATAGCTGATGATTTTACAGAAAGGGAAGAGGAAGAAGGCTTGTAAATAGTTGGCCTAAGGAAAAAATTTAGCAGTTATAGACTGTATAAGGACAGATACCCACGTAAAACCCAGTACTCCCTCAGAACTACTATTATAGGGTCATAATGATAACCCGGAATTATCGTAAGAAGGCTTAATCTTGTTTTGTCTTGATTAAAACAGTCAAGCTTGAGTGAAGTATATTATTAGATAGATGTTCATCCAAGCTTCACCAGTTTTGATGTTTAAGATGCACGTTTTAATTAATTGGAAAAATTATTTACATATATGTCTTATTTCCTGATAATGATGGATAAATAAGATGTTATTGAGTTATATATATTCAAATATGACCACACCTCTCTCCCTTGGCAGAAAAAATAAACGCATAGCAAATATGAAATTGATTTATATGAAGTATAAATACGCAAAAGTGATCCTTTTTAATTTTTTAAGACAGCTCTGGAAACTTTCTTAAACTGTAGAGTTAATACATGGCCATTGTAGGAAATTTGGAAAATACAGAGAAGCACAAAAAAGATAATAAAAGATATATACCATTTGGCTGTGTGGGTATTTTACATAGCTGAAATGCTGATGTATATATAATTTTACATTTTTAAGTGTGATATATATCATAGATGTATTGCCATATCACTTAAATGGCTGCATTGAGTAAGTTATATTATAACTCATTATGATCATTCCATTATTGGTGAACATCTAGGTGTTTTCCAACTTTTTTTTTTTTGCCATTATAAATTACATTGCAGTGAACATCATTGGGAATAAATATTCAACTACATTTTGGAACATTTATTAAGAAACATTTATTTCAACAAATAAAATTACTGTATTACAGTGTACAAACAATTTTAAAACTCCTATTACATATTTATACTTTCTAGAAAGGCTGTTCCAATTAACATTTATTTCAGTCAGCATAGTGTAAGAATGCTTGTTTCTCCTAGCCTTAATAACACTGTATATTCTCGTTTCATATTTAATCATTAGTAATTTTTGAGGATAAAGATAGTTGATTTGATATGTATTTTATTATTAGGTCAAGTATTTTTCAGATGTTAGGCATTTCTATTAATTTTTTTAAAAGATAGTTTCATTGAGATATAGTCTACCAACCTTAAAATAAATGTTTTCATAAGTGTACAGTTCAGTGATTTTTTGAAAACTTAGTTGTGCAACCTTTTCTACAATCCTGTATTTCCATTTTATGAGCTATTTATTTATTCTTTTTAATCTGTGTACCCTCTTGATATATTATGAATATTAACCCTTTATTTATTAAAACTATTTGCTTTCTAATTGTATTGCCTTTAAAACAGAGTTTACACTCTAGAGTTTCGCTAGCAAGACTTTTAATGAGCCAACCTTGCTTATCTCTTTAGCTTTTTCTCTTCCCAAGTCCCTGCCTTGCACATTGCTCGGTCAAGCTGACATGTCATGCTCCCTTTTATCTCTAGGCTTTGCACATGCTGTTTCCTTTACCTGGAACAATTTTCCTTCATCTCTTTACCTAACTAATGCCCTACTCATCCTTCAGGTCCCAGCTTAAATGTTACTTCTTCTGGGAAGCTTCCCTGACTCCACTCCCAGACTATGGTAGGTGCTCCTTTTATGCGCACCATAGTACCCTTACTTACCCATCATGGCTCTTTACTCTTTATTGTACTTGATTGTTTGACTGCTGACTAACCTTTAAGCCAGGGTCCATTTGCACATATTTTTGTAACACCAGGTTAAAAAATATTGGACGCATAGATCAATGGATAGCTCGATAGATATAGTCATATTTAGCAATCTTTTCCATTTTGAGTTTTCCATTGTTTATAAACATTGTTCTGTTTCCAGAAGCCCGAAGAATATGACCACCTTTAAGACTTTTGATACATATTGCTAAATTGTCCTCCAGAAAGGTTAAATCAATCTTTGACAAACTGTGTTTAAAAATATCTGCTTCACTGTATCCTCATCCATTTTCTTTATCATAAGAGCTATTTATTGAACAGCTAGTACTGTGTACCAGATGCTATGCTGAGTACTCTATATTCATTATGCTATTTTATTTTTACATCAGCACTGTGTTGTAGGTATTATTATCTCTGTTTTACAAAGAAAATTGAGTCTCAGAGAAGCAAAATGAATTGCCCAAGATTATAGATCTGGTATCTGACCCCAGAACCTTTCCTCTTAACCACTAGTATTTTATTGCTGGTTTAATTTACATTTTTTTTTTTTATCAGAGGTTAAACATTTTTTCCAAACATTTACTATGTTTTATAGTCCCTATTTTGTAAATCATTGATGTGATTAGCTCAGCTTTCTCCATGGATAGTTATCTTTTCCATGTTGATTTGTAAATATTCTTTATATACTAAGAACATTAACCTTTTTCTGTTATATTGCACATTTTGTCTCGGTTTTTCATTTGCCATTTTGTTTTGTTTTATTCATTTTTATGTACAGATATTTTTAAAAATTTTAATGCCATCATTCCCAAGTCTTTTTGTGTTTTTTCTCCCATTGTTTTTCTACTTAGTTCAAATTTCCTTCAATAGAGAAATATTTGTCTGTATTTCCTTAAGTTGTTTTATAGTTTATTTTATATTTAATTTTAATAATCTGAAATTAATTTTACTATATGCTGTGAGGTAAATATTAAAAATTTTTTTTCAAATAGTTAACTTATCCTAGTTTATTTGATGAAATAGTCACTCCTCTTTTTCAATGGTCTGTAATTCCACTTCTGGGAAATACTAAATTGGGATATAAGCTAGATTGTGTTCTGTCGAAGTTCCACTGCCAGTCCCACTGGAGTTTAGTTAGTTTAGCAGTATTACTTAGTATTCATTAACTTGTATGGACAGAAAATAAATTTAAACTAGCTTAGATTTAAAATTTGATTCAAGTGCCTGGGAAGTCTGTAGAAAGAGCAAGCCTTTGGTACTCAAAAGATATCTTCAGGTCTCTCATCCTTTCTATCCGGCTTTAAGTGAGATGGAGCAGATTCTAGATTATGCCTATTCTGAAAAAGGTACTATGCAGATACTGCACTGCCTTCCTATATAGCACCATTAAATATTCCTGGTTCTAGCAGCTTTACTGTTTTTCCGTTAAATGCCTGCTGTCATGTTGGCTACACAGTGCCTGGCCCATTGTGGGCATTCACATGTCTATGTTTTTCATTTATTTGTTCATTCATTCAAAAAACCTAGCTATAGTAGGTAAACAATTTCCAATAAAAAAGTGTAATTATTAATAAGACCTTTTACCTAATTTGAAATATGCCAGAGGCCAGTGTACATGGGAGAGACCAAAGGAATCTTGTTAATAAACAAGTATTTAATGAGTGCTATTTTGTGTAGGTAATCTCATCCATTTTCTTCCTCTGGTTCTCAGCACAGTTTTTTTCAGATACTTTTATAAACTGTCCTGCATTTTCTTGCCCAGCCGCGTATCACCAATGCTGTTCACAGTGCCTCTCATTTTCCTGTTTGTCAAGATAAAGTCTGGTGAGGTGATCTTGGCTCTGAAATATAGTGAAATGTCCCATGGTTCCCTAGATTTCCTGAAAGAGGGGAAATATTTTGCTTACGGAGTGGGACAGGATCTGCTTAGAAATAAATGGGAAGAAGTAGTATACTCTGTTCCAGCCTAGGTTTCATGGAACTGTGTGATTCAATTTTTTTAAAAAAATATAATTTAATACCTTTTTGTATCCTGTGCTATATACTTGATTCTGAAGATATCTATTTATTTCACTTATTCATACCAAGACTGGGGATCCAGCAGCCAGGTAGTCAGTCCCTGGGCTCGGGAAGCTTACTTAGAGTATAAGTGGAAAAACTGGTATTAAATAAGTAATTAGAATACATTATCGTAATCACAAATTATGTAAGCCTTTAGGAAGAGAGAGAAGGCTAGAGTAAAGACTCTTAGTTAAGCCTTAAAGAGTGAGTGGGAGTTGGTCAGCAAACAGGGTTAGAGATGAGTAGCATGAATTTAAGGCACAGTGCTAGAAAGAATATATGCTGGGAACCACAAACAGTACAGTACTGATGCTGTGTAAAATGCAGAAACTGATGCTGGAGAAGTAAAGATAATTTGTTCTGAATTGTAACATCTGTGACCTTACTCTTTTTAATCTTTAATAAAGTAGCACATATGTTCTCTTGGCTTTCCTTTAAAGTGAATTTATTAAAATTTGTGATGATGGGCAAGAAACCTTAAGATATAACTGTCCTAATAGCTACCACGTTTCAAGTGTTTGCTGTACTGTAGACATTGGGTTTAGCACTAAATAGGCATCACAACAACCATTCGAAAGAGTTCTATTATCATTCCCATTTTCTGAATGAAGAAACTGATTTTCAGAGAGAGGTGTAGATTTCCCCCCAGCTAGGATTGGCAGAGCTGGGATTTAAACTTTGATTGTCACATAATCAGAGACTCAATTACTTTCTGGGTTTTAGAATTAGTCTCTTTGTCTAGGTGTTGTTTGATTTCTTCCGTTTTTGTTTTGTTTTGTTTTGTTTTGTTTTGTTTTGTTTTTACCATTTTGCTTCATGATTACCCTACTTTAGTTTGAAATCACTGCAGTTTGAGTCATTTTTCTGCTTATGCCTTGATAAACTCTGTTCAACAGAAGTTTGTTGGGAGCCTTCTCAAGCACTGTTGGATTATGTAAGGCATTAATCTTGCCTTAGAATTTACAAGTCTAGTGGGGGAAGGCAGCTATAAACTAAGCAGGTAATAATAATGATAAAAAAAAACCTAGAATGGTGAATGCAATAGGAGAGGCACAAACCAAGTGTGTATATTGAAAGAAGATATCACTTCTGGAGGGGATAATGGACAGGGAATGTAGAACAGACTGGAAAAGATGGAGCAGCAAAAGATCTTTGCAGCTAAGAAATTGAAAGATATGTTATTTACTTCTAAATATTGATACCTTTCAGTTTCATTTACAATTAGAAGCCAGTTTTATCTGCAGCATGATTATTGTAAAATATTCTTGTCTAAGTTATGGTAGCCAGAGACCAAAGCTTCTGTCTTTGGAAAATATGTATTTGTGGGTATTACCTTGCCCTTCACCTGTTTTTCCTCTCCCACTTCCATTCCTTTCCTTATCTAAACTTAAAAAACAAAAACAGAAAACACCACAAAAATCCAACAACCTCTTTTTTACAGATTCAGACAGATGGGGAATATATGAAATTGTTTACTGAAGTTTAAGAAATGTCTGTGCAACTTGCTCATTGGAGCAATGATTCTCTGCTTGTTGCTTCAGACACTTTTATAGAAATAGCAACAATTTGAGAGAGCCCCTTCTTAACAATTAACAATATTTAGCATGTCTCAGACAAGAATTAAACCATATGTTAGCTTCTCATAACATATTATCTTAATCTCTTAAGGAAGCTTATTGATTCTTTGGGGTTTGAGAAAGTAACTGTGGTTTAGAATAAAAATAGTATCTGGCAATGATTCTAATATAGTCCACATGAGGGTGGGGGAAGCCCTAAAAGTATTTTCTCATTTCTTTCTTCTTTAGTCTTTCAAAAATACCTATAGCAACATGAAGCAGTCCAGCATAGTGGTTAAGAGTGTAGGACCTGGAAACTGCCTGAATCTGAATCCTGGCTTTACAGTTTACTAGATTTAGACAAGTCACTTAACTGCATTATGCTTCAGTTTGCCCATCTGTAAAATAGAGGTAATAAATAGTACTGCTTTCACAGAAGTAAGCATTAAATGAGAAAACGACTTAGCACCATGCCTGGCACCAAATAAGCATGCACTCATGAAGTATTAGTCATTTTTATAATGATGGTGATTTGGGGTTGCTATTTGGTTATTAAGCAATTTTTCATTATAATACAAATTTGATGGGGAAGATATTTGCTTTATGCCAGTTTAATTCGAATGAATAGCCTATTTCAGGGATTTATCTTTATTATTATTATTTTAGATTTCTTTACTCAATAATAGCTTCATTTTTTAAAATTAGAGGATCTTTGTTCTGGTTGCTAATCTCTACTGCAAAGTATATTGTGTATAATTTTGTAATGACCCTGGAGCACCATACAGAATGACTAATGCAACAGTAATCTTTAAAAATCTCCTTCCCTTGAGAACTTATCAATTTACTAGGCCATGTTTAGCAGAATATTAATCTATTGGATGTTTTGCTATGTGGTAGGACAGATCATTGCAAGTGGGCACCTTAGTCTGTATAGTCAAATCAGACCAAATGTGTTGATGTTTTTAATGACCAAGGCGATAAATCATGTAGCCAAATAGAATAGAAATTGACAGATATTTTTTAAATATAAAGAATCTGAGGACACTGAATGTATTCATGGGTTTAAATATATCTTTGTATAAAGAAACAATAGGTTAAGAAGAATCATTTGTCTAATCCAGCTATACCAAGCAGTTGCAGTTGGAATCGAATGCAGTTTTTAGAAGATGAATTTCCAAAGCAACTGAATGAATTCTCATATAACAGGAGGTCTTTGTTTCAGACTTTGGTTGCATTTTGGTTTGCATTACAGTTTTTACTATTGAACGCTGTCAGAAAATAGAGACAACCTATGTCTTCCTAGAGAGAGTGCTGAAAAAAATTACACTAAGCTTTCAGTGAGCACAATATTTTGATTCATCTTCTTGATCTAATACAAGGTGCAACTTTCTCTGAGCATTTTTATGTTGGTTCCGTGGTTTTCAATTAAACTTCAAAGGAAACTGCACCGACTATAAAGGAAGTCTGGTTAGGCAAGGTGTGGCTGAAAAATCCAGCAGTTCCTCCACTTGCCTACAAAACATTCTTGCGGGATATAGAATCTCGAAAATTAAATTTAGGGCTTTTAGTAGAACAAAAATCTTAGGAAATTTCTACTTAAGCACCACGTTGTAGGATTTTAATCTATAAGATTAAAAAAATTAAGAGAATTTTATTAAACCCGTGATGAAAAATCTTCTTATGTTCTTGAAATTGTCTTATAGAAGACTGTATAGTTGTGGTGCAAAATGAAAATCTTTAAAGGCACAAGGATGATTTGGACCTCTTTGTTGCATGAGTTTTGTTCAGAATGCCAGTCTGCTGAAAGTTAGAAATAGAGATGTTGCACACCAATTTGCCTTTGGTTTGTTTCTAGCTATCCTTTCAGATGATTCAAGGCACCTAGGGGAAGACTGTTTTAGCAGGTCCTGAGCTTATGCTTTCTTTTTTTTCACAGATTTTTTTTTCACTTTATTGAATTGCATTCATTTGCAAACATTTATAAATGTCCCTATTGTGCATAAAACTTTAGATCATTTAAACTACTAGTAAAATCTATATTTTTTAACCCATTTCCTGTTTGCCCCGAGAATATTCACTAGCAGCGCAGGCGGCTGCAGCATTTATGCTGAGATAACTCACAGATTACAGTCCTAACCTTATCCCCAAAGTTTGCCACGAAATATCTTGCTTTTATTATTATTTTCTCATCACCCTAGTTTATTGATAGTCTTTGGAGACAAATGACATCATTCTATTTATAGCATTCTGTTTTTACCAGTGGTATTTCTATTTACAAAATATAGTAATTCTTGATCACTGATAATGTCAAATCCTAGAAATACCACTGGTAAAAACAGAATGCTATAAATGCACTTTTTTTTTCTAAATGGGGAAAGGGTTCTTTGGGTGGTAAACACACAATAGAATATACAGATGGCAAATGGTAATGTACACCTGAAAATTATATAATTGTATTAACTAATGTTACCCCAACTTAATTAAAAAAAATAAGAAAAATAAATGGAGAAAGGGTTAAAAAAGTTGCCTTATCTTGAACATGTGATTTAGAAAATTGGATGATTGAGGTTCTGTATTTTATCCTTTCTTTATTCTGCTGATATACTGAAATCTCCCATTGATTTCATATTTTTTTATTCTATATTTTACTTGTGGCTCACATTTCTACAATTACCGTAATAGCGATTCTCTAAACAGAAATAACTTTTTTGCAATAGTTGTGTGGCCTCTACAAGTGAAACTTTATAGTGTAGAATTAGATCATATATGGTCCTAAATTCAAAATGAAGAAAAAAATTATGGAAATGGACAGTTACTTTTAAAAAATATTTGAATACACAAAATGTTATTTGAAAATGTGTGAGCCCATAGTTGAAAAAATGCTTTATAAGATAGTTATTTCTTAACCGCTCCCTAAAATTAGAAAATTCTCTTTCTTCATTTTACTTTTTGTCTACTTCACTTGATTTACTACTGACTTTCCAAAATACCATTTTGGAAGTTGAAAGCAGAATTTCTTTAAGATCTATAGGCACTATGACAGTGATATTGAAGTAATGAAATTTTAAAAATCTCCCTAAACCTTTCTTAATTATATTCTTCTGGGGAAAAAAAAAGTATTTTTATACTGGCCTTAGTATACTTTTCTTCCCTGCCAAATCCAGACCCACAAGGGCAGTCTCCCTCTCTGGCTAATTTAGAATGATTTTCTGTGTTAAGTACTTGTTTTCAAGGAAGTAAGCTGCATTAAAGTAAGGAGGTTAAATTGGCCTTAGGTTCTGGATCCAGATTTTGGAGTTAAAA
Organism: Pteropus vampyrus; assembly: GCF_000151845.1. Taxonomy (NCBI): domain Eukaryota; kingdom Metazoa; phylum Chordata; class Mammalia; order Chiroptera; family Pteropodidae; genus Pteropus; species Pteropus vampyrus. Next base: position 6,044,738 of record NW_011888831.1, read on the forward strand.
TCCCAGCTCTCCCAGCGACTAGGTGTAGACTTTAGACAAATCACCTTTCTAAGCTTCAGTTTCCTTATCTTACAGGATTATTGTTGGCTTTCATGAAATAACTAATGAATGCTTAGCACAGTGTCTAGAACTACGGTATAGTGAGTGTTCAGTAACTGCTAGTGATTTCTAATGTTAAGCAGATTTAATTCTTTGCTTCTTGCACAGTATTACATATAGTACTTAATTTTAAAAGATTATGATAGCTTGGCTTCCAAAGCATATTTATTATAGGTCATATATTTGAATCTTTACTGAATTGTGTCAAGTATGTATTACTCTCAGATTCTGCATTACTTTATGAGAAGTTGTATACCCTGTATTGAAATTGACACAGCCATCTTTGAATGGTAATGGAGTAATGTATAATGAAGTGTATTTAAAGATAGAGAAAACTAGTTGGTTTTATATACAGCTCCCATTAAAGTTATTAAAATTCTTTTTAGATAAACATGCAGTGAAATTTTGCACTGAGCCTATGAGTTCAAAATTAATGCTCAATGAGCATAAATGAGCGATATTTTAAAAATTCAGTCCTTCATCTTTACTATTTGTCCAAAGAATTGACAAGAAGTAGTCTTTGGCAGTTGAGATCTGTGTCATTTCTTGAAACTGCTTCTAGTGAAAGTCTACGTTATTAGCTATCCTAAATGACAGCCTTTTTGAAATGTCCCACCACAGTATCCTTCATCTGTGGTGTCTGAAGTTTTTGTGAAATTCCGGCTTAATTGCTTTGACTATTAGAACCCTAAACCTTTTACCAGTAATATGCAGTAGTGGTACAAGCTTACCTTGCTGCTAAGACTACCGAATCACAACCCTAGTTTCTTTTTTGGGTAATTTTGAATACAGAGAATTTTATGTTTCTTTGCTACTTCTATGTAAGAAATTCAGGAGGTTTCTTGGACTTTTAATTATTATTGAAATCTTGGGATTTATTTATAAATATTGCTTCTTTGGGTTTCACAGAATTTCAGAACTCAAAAGTTCACTATTCTAACTCCTCATTTTAGTGTTACGTAGTTTCCAAAGTTTGGCTTCAGAGATAAAGGTCAGAATTAACTCATCAGGAGAGTTTTTGCTACAATGAGAACCCTATAATACATCTTTAGTAGGAATCGATTGGAGGTTTTCTAGGTTGCTAGGCATTCAAGTGGACTTGTGAGTTCTAGGCTAGACTTACATTGAAGTATAATATAGAAAGTCACACTTTTAAATGTGGCCATGGGATCAGGCAGATGACTGAAATTAGTGAAGCTGGCCCAATGGGACCTGTGGTAAGTTGGAGACTATGAATGAACTCTATCATCAGGGGTTGCCAGTTATGACAAAGTGAAAGTAGACTCAATGTCAGAAAAGTCTTCTATTTCAAGAAACACTAGTGGTGCAGGTTAAGTGAAATCTCCTGATTTTTAAATGTTGGCAAATGAATGTCTGGTAATGATTTTAGCTATGAGTAACAAAAGACCAAGTTTAAACCATAAGAATATTTTTGGTTTATCTCTCAGAAAATCTAAAGATATATAGTCCAGGACTGACTCAGCAGTGATATTGAAGTAATGAAATTTTAAAAATCTCCCTAAACGCCATAAGGATCCAAGTTCTTTATATCTTTATGTTCTGCCATTAATAGTGTATTGGATTCCCATTTTTGTGCTTGTCTCCACATAAAATATGTCTGTTGTAGCTGCAGGCAGTACATCTATGTTTGATGCAAGAAGGGGTAAAAGGTGCAGTGCCAGCAGTTAGCTGTGCCTTTAATTGGAAAGCAAAAGTTTTCCTGGAAACCAGCCCCACATTCCTAGCAGACTTCTCTTTAAGTCTCTGGCCAGAACTAGGTTACATGGTTACCTCTAAGTGCAAGAGAGCCTGGGAAAGCAAGTATATGACTTTGTATCTTATTCATTGAGTTGCAGCAAGGGAGAAGGATGTTTGGAATGGCTGTTGTCAAATGTTGTCTGTCATAACAACTAATGACAATTTAAAGAAATATATCTTGAAGGCTAAACAGAACATGTTTGTGGCCCAGGTTTACCTTGTGGGCCACCAGTTTGTGAGCACTATATATCAGTGATTTTCTCCCCAGTTTTTATACTCTTATTACTCATTCCTGGCTTTTATCAGTTAGTTATTTTATTAGGTTTCCGGGGGTAACTTAGTGGAAAAGAGACATCTTTTTATAATGTAGAAGGAGTGTTGAACTTCAAATTAAAAAACTTGAGTTTAAGTCCTGGTATAAAGACTTGCTAGCAGTGTATAATATTGGACAAGTATGCTTAGTCTTTCCAAGTTTCTCATTCTTCATCTGGAAAATGAACATATAATATAGCAATATAGCATAGTGGTTAAGTGCAGAGGCTTTGGAATCAGAAAGACCTAAGTTGAAATCCTATCTCTGCCAAACTAGTTGCATAATTTCTATACATGCTAATTCTTCTGTGAAATGGAGTTAATAGTTGTACCTACCTCACAGAGTCTTTATGAGGACCAAATGAGATACAGTGAAGTCTCATCTTAGCAGGGTTCTAAAGTTAGCATGTATGGCAAAAATCAAATTAAAGCCAAAATTATCTTTGGAAAAAAATCTCTTCAGTCACCCATAAAGAACAATGTTCATGGTTTTGGGTATACAAATCTGTGACTGTCTGAGTAGACACGGTTTCTCCCATCTCATGCTTATTTTGTTACATGTACTTGTTGCATCTAATGGCAGGTAAAATCATGTGCACTATAACATAACTTATGTTTTCATTCATCTTTATTGTCTTCTGTGCACATATAATCAAATTAGCATAAATTAGATGCAACTCCAGAGTTATTATTTGTGAGAAGCCTAGCATAGAACCTGGCCTTCAAAAATAGTAGCTGTCATTACTGTAGGTATAGGATATGATGTTTGAGGATTAAAAAATTGAGATTGTCCAGTGCTCAGCTTGGCTCCTGATGTGCAACAAAGATCAATGATGATATTTTCCCCCCTGCCACACCAACTAAAATTTATAATAGCTGTGTGTGGCCAAGAGAATACTGTCCCTATTTTAGGGATTTGGATGAGATTATCAGTTGTACTTCAAGGGAAAACTCATGTAACTACCTCAAAATTTATAAGCCACAATTAACATGATCCCTCAAAATAATATGCTAATTTTATTTTTTGTTGTTTAAATTGTGAAGTATATCATTAACACAGAAGAATATTTTGATTTTTAAATGCCAAAAAGTTTTGCTTCCTTTCAAATTTATGATGTAAACGTTTTCAAAGGGCAAAGTGATATTAAGTGAAATGCAAGGTGTCAGAAAGCCCCAATGATAAAATTCATCTGGCAGTCATTCTTCAAAGATGTTAACCATTTTCAGCTAAAGCTACACTGAGCAGTTACAGGTGATCTGTTTTGCAGTGTTGACACATATGTCTAACAAGAGCTTATACCACTGACAAAAAGTACTTATGACAAATACAACAATATGATAATCCATGTACACTAAACTCTCTGAATAACATTATTTGTAGCTTAAAATACTTTGAGACTTCAGTTGCTTGGGTCAAATTGTGGTGCTCAAATATAATGAATCATAGAGTGAGGCATAAATAATAGCTAAAGAAATTGTGATATAGGAAGACAAATAGTGCCCCCCTTTTCTTAGAGGAAGTATTTATTTTTCATATTACAGTGGACAGGAGTGCAGCCTCTGAATGTTTCCTTGAGGATCCAAAATTTAAAAGGATAACAGTGATGGACAGTAAAACTCTAAGAGCAATAATATGCTTTTGTTCAAGTGCTGTCATGTGTTTTCCACTAAAAGTAAAGTTGTCTCGACTTGTACCTTATCACTTGTTGCTTGGTATATGATTGTCTTGTTTTTAAACAAGGAGGAAAATCTTGTTTTAAGGTGACTCATAGTGACGTAGTATGTTAGTAACGGGGTGGTGTTTCTTTGCTCATTATGAGCACTGGTAATAACAGAGTTACTGGCAGTTTTCCCATAGAAATTAACTCATCTTGGGAATTCTTAGGAATCTGTGTTTACGGGTACCTGGTTCCATAGTAAGAATGGTTAACTATCACTGCTGTGTGACCATGGGAATTTAAGGCGTGGCATTTATCATATATAAGTTATAATTAGCTTATACTTTTAAGACTTTAAGTATCTAGCAGTCTCTCTTATCTGTGATTATTTTTCTCCTACTTTACCTTTGAGACTCGTTCATCTATGATTGGATGATTTATCCATTTTAATTAAATTTAGCTACTGAATCCTATTTTTTTTTTTTAATCTTACTGTGGTTATGGAACTAGGTCTAATGATAACTTGGTTTTGATATTGTTGTAACTGTACAGATATTGCCATGATACCTGGAAATACTGTTTGCTAGTAGAAGGAGGACAGGTATGGATAACTGGAAAGATACATAAACATATATTCTCTTAATTACAGAGATTTATAATTTTATGTAAGCAAAGTTTTATCAAAACTTAAACTCAAGCCATTTTTACAGTAAGGAAGAGTAGTTTTTAATGATACATCTAAAGCTAAGAGAAATTTTGAGAAACTCTTAAGAAAAACTTAAGGAAAAGATTAAAACATGATTTAGTGTTTGGCAGGGTTGATACATTTTGACTGATTGATTGACAGTCTTATCTTGGAGAGAATTAGGAAGTTTTTGAAAGTAAGAAAACATTTAAGTCCATATGTTGATGAAAAGTAGCCTATTTGGCTCTAGATCTTAGTTTTTTCTTTATTTGGAAAATTTCAGTTAATAAGTTCCAGGATACAGTATAATAAGACTAGTTCTTCGAACAAACATTATAGAGCTTATATATTTGAAAGACTGTTGGCTAGTTCCTAAGGATCATAGACAATGTTCTTGTACAAATGATGTAACATTAGCTTAATATCTTTGGAGCTCCTTTTTTGTCACTGCCTTCAATTTTAAATATCTCCAAGGGCAGCAAATCTGCCTTTGAAGGTAAATTTGATGAATATTAATTAAACAAACCAAAATATCTTGAGTGTCCTTTATATTTCAGGCCCTAGGGGTACAAGAATGTTTAAAATAATCAGTCCTCACCCTTAAAGCTGTAGGACAGTGGTTGGTGCATAACCCAGGGGCAGATGGCACATCAATATATTCTTACAGATTTAGCAGGGAGATGCAGAACAGAGGAAGGTGCTCTAAGCCATGGACAAAATTAATAATTTTAGTAAAAGAAAGAAAAGGGAAATAGGCTTGTCTATAAATAGTGAGATGAATTTTTGTGAATCACAAAATATCCAAGCAGATATTCCAAAAATGTTTCAAGTAGTGGAATCTTATAGAACCTCTCAAGAAAGTGACTTGAAGAGAACATTAATTTAAAAATATATTTTGTTGTGTTGCCTAAAAAAGAAACTTTCATTAGTTTATTATTTTATAGGATTAAATTGAATTCTTTGTTTTTATCTCTCAAGATATTCTCAAAAAGTATTCACCAAGTGAAATTAATATAGATTTTGTCCAGTGTTTCCTATCTCTCCTAGATGCCTCTATTACTTACTTTTTTTTTTTTT
>NW_011888831.1:6051186-6063562 GCF_000151845.1 Pteropus vampyrus
ACCATTTGGAATTAACCAGAAATAACATGCATAAGAGTGGAGTCAAATGTGCAAAGGCATGACAGTATGACCGTTTGTAGAAATATACATGATTTGATTTGACTGGAGTGGAAAGTGTGTGTTAGGATGGGGCATGGAGAGAGACGAGACTTAAGAAGCCAGATCTTGAGAACCTTACACGATACGTTAGGAGGTTGAATTTTTTCCTGAAAACCATGAGGAAATACTGAATTTTAAGCAGAGGAGTGATGTAATCAGATTTTGCACGTTAGAAGGATAACCATCTGAAAATGTATTGGAAAGAAGCCAGATATACTTAGTTACTAAATTGGTGAGCAGAGGAAAGGATAGTAATTGAAAAAGTATGACTTCAGTGTTACAAGTTTGGGATCATGATGAAGAGTAGTGTTTTCATTGAGCTAGGGAGTACAGGGGCCGATTTAGATGGTAGGTTAGGAGGTGAGTGTCTTCAGTTTCAGGTATATATGAAACAACCAAGGGAAAATGCCAGATTGGTTGGATACATCTGCTCAGCAAGGAAATCCAGGCTAGAGACAGAGTAAATGATTATGACCAATGTGTAAATATACTGTGATAAATACTTTTATATACATAGTGTCGTTTAATCCTTATGAATTGGTTATCATTGTTCCCATTTTATAGATTAGGAAAACAAGATCCAAGGTTACACAGTTAAGTGGCAGAATCACTTGTTCACTGTAAAGCTCGGTCGGAACCATAAAGATATGAATGAGATCACTTATGGTGAATGTATAGGGTGAGGCAAGTGGAAGACTAAAGTGGTAACTAAGGCCCAAGACAATTGAAGCAGATTTGGGGGGAACTGGGACATTTGAGAGGCTAGACGAGGAAAAAGATTCTGCAGATAAGGCTGAAAAAGAACATCAAGAATAATGACCCAAAATATGTTCCTCAATCAATTTGTCATATGAGATAGTTCTTTAAAAGGAAGAGAAAGGTTCTAGAGTCAAGTAAGTTTGAGAAACACTACAGAATCCAATCTTGTAGTCACAATGCACATCAGTATTGATGATGGGAAATCCTGTAGTAAAGAAACCCATTTAACTTTAATACCACATTTCCCAAACCTACTTGATCATGATGCTCCTCCCCTTTTTTTTTTGCATACATTCCATTGACATCCCAGGACTGAAGAATCCAAGTAAGCGTTGCATCACAGACTCTAAAGCAAAAAAGGGTATTTCAAGAAGGAAGTGGTCACTGTTGGATCAGATGTCTCAGAAAAGGTAGTTGACTGGCAGTTATGAGGCCACTAGTAACCTAAGTGAGAGAAGCTACAGTGGAGTCGGTGGTCAGAAGACCATTGTGTTGCAGCAGCTTGGAAGATAAATGAGTGGTGAGGAAGGGGAGCTAGAAAGTAGACACTTCTTTCCAAAACCTTGTTTCTGAAAGGAAGGAGAAGAAAGTAACTAGAGGAGGGTGTAAAAGTGAAAGAAGGACTCTTTTGTGTTACTTGGAAGAAACTTGAGAATATCTTTCTGTTGGCAAGAAAAGGGTCAATATGCTCGAGAAGAGAGGATGATTCATGGATGAAAATTGTAATGAAATGAGAGGAGAGATGTTACAGAGGGCAGTTGGAGAGATTAGATTTGGAGTAGAAAGTATTATACTGAGCTCTAATAATGTGATTCCCTTAAGAGCTCCTTTCCAGTAGGATTGTGTTTTTGGTGTTTGGGTCTACTTTTTATAACTTTATGTACTTGGTTTTTCTTCTTATTGTCACTTCCTACTGTCATTTCTACTGATTGGCTGCTTCATATCTGCCTCCAACTAGAAAACCAGGAAACCAAATTTTTCAGAATTGCATAGAAAGTAAAAGTAAATAACCTGACAGTCTAAAAAGCACCGCTGCCTCTTGCACCCAAGAGATGGATGGAGTTCATAAGCTTTGGGTCATGTCTTTTCTGTACTTAGAATCTCTTTTTTTGGGGGGAATTGCTTTGGAATTTCTACATTTTCCAGATAGATAGAAATACCACATAAGGGACATCTAGAAGTTTTTAATTTATATATATTTACTATCAAAAATATCTACTATTATTTTATTTCTCAATTTTTTAAAATTTTAAATGCCATTTTCCTCATTTGAAAAGCTTCTTGGTGGTAGCTATCTTCAAGCTATATACTGTTTGTACAAAATCTCTTCAGTTTAAACTTTTAACTAGATTCTAAAAAGGAATGGAATGGACAGGTCATAAGGTTCTGAATTATAACAATTAAAATGTGCAAGACTAAATATTCTTCAGTTAGTAGGACCAGGTATTTGTGGTATGGTCTATAGTGAGGGCTTTTGATTGAAGTGAGTCGTTATATAACAATGCTCTTTGCTTTTATGGCTATTTATGGTTCTTTTGTCTAGAGGTAGATAGTCCTTTTGTTTAAATGAGAAGTCTGGAAATTCTGCAGTTACCTTTGGACTACTTTTCACAAGTCATAAATTTAGAGACTATTTTTTTCTTTTCTTTTTTCTTTTTTTCTCTTTTTCTGTAACTAGAATATATGCTCAGAATTTATTTAGAAATGTATCTTAAGTCTGGTAGGTTTCATCCAAATAGCATCATGCAGGAAAGTGTATTAAATGTGGTCACTAACCATCTGCACTAGACACATGTGGGAACCTAGCAAAGCAGGTTCGTGTGCCTCAACTCTGCTCCACCAAATCTCTCTTGATGGGGCCTGGCACTGTTTTGTTAACAGGCTTATGGGTAATTCTGGTAGGCACTAATGTATGAGAACTACTGGTATGGATGATCTAGGCTGTGATTAAGACCAATCCAGCCTGGTTCTTCCATTGAACGTAACACAAGTATCTGTGGTTAGAACCTAAATCAGATGAGTACATATCCAGGTGCTTTTCATAGGATGGTCTTTAAAAAATTTTTTCAGACTTATTATTTTTTAATAGCTTTATTGAAATATAATTTATACTACGCAGTTAACACATTTTAAGTATTCATTGGTTTTGGTATATTCACAGATACATGCACCTATCACCACAGTCAATTTTTGAACATTTTCATCACCTCAGAAAGAAACCTTGTACCCTTTAGTTGTCACCATCTTATTCCCCCAGCCTTAAGCAACTACACTAATCTTCTTTTTGTCTCTATAGAGTTCCCTATTCTAGACTTTCATGGAATCATATAGTATATTGTCTTTTGTGACAGGCTTCTTTCACTTAGCATATTCTCAAGGTTCATCCAGATCTAGTATGTATTAGTATTTCATTCTTTTTTATAGCAGAATAATATTCAGTTGTATGGAGATACCACATTTTGTTTATCCTTTTTGTTTTGATGGACATTTAGGTTGCTTCCATCTTTTGGCTATTATGAATAATGCTGCTATAAACATTTTTATGTAAGTTTCTATCTGGACATATATTTTCATTTCTCTTAGGTATAGAATTCTAAGGAGTAGAATTGCTAGGTCTGGCAACTTTTAAAAATCATTTGAGGAACTGCTGGACAGTGTTCCAAAGCAACTACATCATTTTATATTCCTTGTAAAGGAACTTAAGTGTATGAGGGTTCCAATTACTCCACATCCACATTAGAACTTTTTGATTATAGCCATCTTTATAAGTGCGAAGTGTTGTGTTTCCCTGATGGCTAACAATGAACATCTTTTCGTGTGCTTCTTCACCATCTGAATATCTTCCTTGGAAAAAAAGTCTATCCATATACTTTGCCCATTTTTAAATTGGGTTATTTCTCTTTTTATTATTGAGGCTTTAAGAGTTCTTTGTATAGTCTAGATATAAGTCTCTTGTCAGATATATGATTTGCAAATATTTTCTCTTATTCTGTGGGTTGTCTTTTCACTTTCTTTAGGGTATCCTTTGAAGCACAAAAGTTTTTAATTTTGATGACATCCAATTTGCCTATTTTTTCTTTTGCTGCTTTTAGAGTCATATTTAAGAATTCTTTGCCAAACCATAGGCCATGAGGTTTACTCTTTGTTTTCTTCTAAGGGTTTTATAATTTTACTTTAGTTCTATGATCCACTTGAATTAATTCGTGAGGTAAAAGTTCAGCATCATTTGTTTGCATGTGGCTATCTTGTTTTCTCAGCACCACTTATTTGTTCTTTTAAAAGAAACGACTCAATTTTTATATAAAATGCCTTTCATTATTTTAAATTAGAAAGATGGTAAATTACCTATGAAAGAATGTATATGCTATTTCGATTTTCTTTCTTGACTTTTTCTACTGTTTCTGTCATTAAGGTTGTTGTTAAGACTATAGATATATAAACCATCAAAATATTTGGTTTATAAAAATTACTAAGTTTTTACTTTGCATTCGTGTGGAACCTATCCCAGAGGGTTTCCCAGCTTCCCAGTTGTCTCTGCTATGAAATTAAGTCTTGTGTATAAAACTTCAACTGTTTTCTTAGATTTTGGTGGGAAAGGAATACATGTCTGATTCTCTCCAAAGTCTTTTCCAACCATTCCATGGGACCATGAAGACTCCTCAGTTGAGCCTCATCAGTTTAGACTTTTTCTTTCTGGAATCTGTCAGTTCTATGGTGGGTCAAGTGCAGCCTCTGTCTAAGCACAGTTTCTTTCATTATCTTCACATATACAAAATAATAAAAACTAATTTGCATTTTGTAAGAGCATCCTACTTTTTAGAAAAGAGAAGGGCACGTTTTCTTTATATTAAATTACAAAGCTGAAAATACTTTTCTTTCCTAAAATTAATATTTAGTAATAGCATCCTCCAACTTCCAGTGCAGAAGATCTTTAAAAATAAGTCTGTTCCCTGTGCCATGATGACCAGAAAATTTCTTCTCTCCAAAGAGAAAGAAATAAGAATAACCAACATTTATTGAGCACTTATACTGTTCTGAGCTCTTTATAAGTATGCTCTGATTTAGTCCTCACATCAGCTTTCTGAGAATAGGTACTATTATCACTCCCATTTTACAGATGAGGAAATTGAGGTGCAGATAAGGGGGTAGAACAGGATTAGAATCCAGGCATTCTAACTTCAGAACCCGTTGTGTTAACAGCTAAGTCAAAGATTAGGCTGCCTTATCCATCTTGTCTTAAACTCCAATCTTATTTCTGTATGTCATTTTTGGTGGTTCTAGGAAGATCTTGGAAATATACCTAAAGTACTCCTCATTAAACAATTCCATAATGATCCTATCCATATGTACAAAAATCTTGCATGCTCTAAGACTTTAATGTTATTAAATGTGTTCCGTGGTAATAGCTTGCTTTTATAACATTAATTAATTACTGATCCTAAGTATTATATTATTACCAAAATATCATACATAGGGTTATTATCAAGTAAAACGGGTGGCCCCAAGGTAACACAACCTACATGTTGTGGAAGAAATAACATTGGCCTGATAGGAGAGCTATTCATCTAGTTTTGCTCTCATTTAACTCTGTGGCTCTGGCCAGTCCCTTCATCTGTCTAGCTCTAGTTTTCTCAACTGAAAAATAATAAGGTCCTGTTGAGTTTTAGCATTCAAAGATACTGTATACTTTTGGCAAAATGTCTTCAGAACCATGGAATAGTGGTTGAAGAAATACTGTAATTGGGTTTTGTTACTTGGATTTTATGGTGATTATTTGCAGGCATGCAGAATAGGCTGAGAGATAATTCTGTTAACTGACCTCTGGATCTGTGTCCCTGCACAGGAAGTGTGATTTACATGCTGTGTCTTCGAAATGTATTTTTAGATGCTCTTACTGTTTTATTAAGGATCTTCCCAGAGACAGTTCAACAGAGAACAGAGACTCTTCAAAGCTTAACTATATTCACTAATGAGTAATACATTACTGACTAAAATTAGATTTTTAAAAAATTGGTTTTAAAATAATTCTTCAAAATGGACCTTTGGTACAGGGGTAGGAATAGGAAGGGCGATGGAGATTGAAGGATAATTTAGGATCCAGATTTAATTTTGGCCTGGAAAGCTGACAGACTTTTTCAGAATATGCTTTCTTGTTTGTTTTTCAGTATACTGTAACTATTAAGCCCTTAATACTAATAGTGGCTACCATTTATAGAGTATCTACCTACTCTGCTTGGCAGTACTTTGACAAGAAATCTGTAAGACCTATATGAAACATATTGAAGGATATTAAAGAAAACCTGAGTAAATAGAGATCTATGCATGTTACTTAAAGAGAAGACTTAATATTGCATAGGTGTTGTTTGTACCTAAATTAATTTACTTTCAATGCAATTCCAATCAGAATTTCAACGAGCTTTCTCTTGGAACTTGATGAACTAAATTCTAAAAGTCATATGGAAGAGAAAATGCTCAGGCATAGCAAGATATTTTTAAATAAGAGAGTGAGAGATGTGCCCTAGCAGATGTCAAAATGTATTATAAACCATTACTAAAGCAGTATAGATTAATGGTACAGATACAGATCTATGCACATATATATGCATATATATGTATATATGGATTTACTATATGATAGAACTATTTCAAACCAGGGGGGATAGGAAGAACTAGAACTTGAGTTGGTTGCTTTCCAAATGGAAAAAAGTAAAATTAGAGTCCCACATTAGCCCAATCTCAAAAATAAATCCCAGATGGATTATAGGCCAAAACATTTTTTAAATATATAAAGTTTCTTAGAAGAAAAATAGAAGACAGTATGTTTATGATCTCGAGAAAGGAAAGACTTTTTAAATCACAAAACACAAAAGCCTTAAAAGAAAGAAATTTGACTGTATCAGAATATAAAATTTGATACAAGACATCACAATTATATTAGAAAACAAGCAACAAATGAGAAATATTTGCAATGTAAATAGCAAATGCTTTGTATTCATGATACAGAAAGGACTTCTACAAACAATAAGAAATATACCCAACAGAAAAAATAAAGAAATTTATAGAAGAGGGAATAAAAATGATCCATAAGAAAATATGTTCAATTTCATTAGTAATTAGAGAAATTTAAAAATAAGATACAATTTTCACCCATGGGATTATCTTAATGTGATAATATCTGGTATGATGAGGAGATAGGGAAAGAAGTATTCTTATAAACTTTTTGTGGACATATAAATTGGCATAGCCACTTTTGGAGGGCACTTTGGCAGTATCTGTTAAAATTTAAAATACCTGTAGCTTATGACTCAGCAGTTCCCTGTCTTGATATCTTCCCTAGAAAAACATTCTCAAATGTAGACAAACATGTGCTGCAAAAATGATCATTGTAGCATTGTTTGTAATAGCAAAACAAGACAAAACAAAACCAAAGAATATAAGTATCCATTAATTGAGGAATGCTTAAATGAACTCTGGAACACTATGCAGTGCTTAAGCATGGAATAAATCTATATGTCCTAACAGAGAAAGATTTTCCAAGTAGAATATTGAATAAAGAAAGCAAATTACAGAACAGCAAATACAATATAATACTATTTGTGTAAATTAAAATATTATTTCTGTAGTTGTATAAACATATACATATCTAAAAATCTGGCTAGTAGTTATACTTACCTCAGGAAAAGATTGAACCTGGGGTTTCTAAAGGGAACTTTAGGTTTATTAGTGTAGTTGGAATTTTTTAACAATGTACTTTTGTATTATTTGTTAAGTTTAAAATAAACTAAATTAAAAAATATATGGTGATAGCAAATTTTGATTTAAAAAGCATATTTTAAGACACTTTGCATATTGCAAACTCATTTTTACTTCATATTCATTTTTATATGTGTATATCCAGAAGGTAACACATAAAAACAGTAAATCTCCTGGATGGTAGAATTATGGATGGTTTTAAATACTTGACATATTCCTTATGCTTTTATGTTTTTCTTTAACAGTGAACATATTGTGTAACAGAGGCAGTTTTTAAAGAAAAAACAAAAAGACCCTCTTTAAAATAATTCACTTGAATCATGATATTTAATTTCCCATGAAAATTAATCAAGCCTAATATTTACTGATATTACTTTGGAGAGTGGTGGTAACCCATATATGGACATGGACTTTCTTCTTCAAAAAGCTGTAGATTTACAACTTAATCCACTTTAAAACCATGAAAGGCATTGTTACATTTCCTCTTAAAAATTCCAATTTCCTATCAGCAATTTTAACATAACAGGTCAAATGGGGTACTTTATGGATCGTTTTTGAAAATGTTGTTAATGGAAATTCCCAGAGAGTCTACCTTCATTGTTTATGATTATATTAGAGTGTGAGATGCCTTTGATTTTTGTAGTAGATTCTTAAAGATAGAGAATGGTAATATTTTTTTACTTATTTTTTTAGTCATAAGCTTCATCTCCTTCAGAGAATGCACATGCTTCTAAAGGCAAGTGAGAGATGTTTTTTCCTCCTGAAACCAACCAACTCTCTGAGTCTCTAGGAACACCAGCTAGATGTCACTTCAATTCTGACATTATCTACCTAGAGTTAACTTCAGATTCTATAGGTTTAAGGGCTCAATCCCACAGGACTGCCCTGACTTCAGACACCTGTCTCAAGTATTGGGACCCCAGGTTACCCACACTTCTGTTCAATTTGACTACAAAGTCAGGAGTTCCCACAACCCCCCTCAAGTTCAATTATAAACAATACAACCCAGGAACAGCCAAATGGGAGGGATACATAGGGTCAGGGAGGGAGGGAAAGAGGGCCATAGAGCTTTATGCCTCCTCCAAGCTTGTCACCCTGCCAAGTACCTTGATATGTTAACCAATCTGGAATCTCTCTGAACTGCATCATTTAGAGGTTTTTATGGAGCTTTCATTACCTAGGCACAATTGATTAAATCATTTGGCTATTGGTGATTTACTTAATCTCTAGCCCCTTTCCTCTTCCTGCAGGTTGGAGGATAGGGCTGAAATTTATAAGATTCTAATCAAGATCTTTCTGGTTGCTAGTCCCCATTCTGAAGCTATTTAGGAGACTGCCAAGAGTCACCTCATTTGAATAAAAGATGCTCCTATTACCCTTATCACTTAGGAAATTCCAAGAGTTTTGGAAACTTTGTGCCAAGAACCAGGGACAAAGACCAAATATCTTTCTATGATATCATGGCAGGAAAGCCCAGTCTTCAGTTAATAGGAGTTGGGGGCTAGGTCCCTGCTTGGTAGAATAAAGACAGTTTAGTTGTGGACTTTCTTTCATAATTCCCTAAAGGTTGAATAAGACTTGATGAGGTAAAGAAAGAAGAACAGCTAAGACATGGAAGCCAAAGAAAAAGTCAGTATTCTAGATAATAAAGCACTTAATGGGGGGGGGGGAGAGAGAGAGAGAGAGAGAGAGAGAGAGAGAGAGAGAGAGAGATGGTAGATTAGAGAGCTAAGTAGACACGGGCCAAGTATTGGAGAGCCTTGTATGCGTTGGTACAAAATGTAGACTTAAACTTTAGCCTGTACTTCTCAAGCTTGAAATTGTATCACAGTCACTTGAGAAGTATGTAACAATGCAGATTGGCCAAGGAATATGCGTTTTTATGAGCATCCTTTGGTAACTCTAACATAGTTAACACTGCTTTTGGCAATGAAGAGCAAAGGGTTTTATTCACAGAAGTAAGGCCAGAGGTGTGATTTAGAGTGTATCATTGCAGTGGCCAAGTCCTAGGACTACCAAAGGCCCAAACCGAGACAATGTGGTTGGCATAGAGAGGACGAGATAGAGAAAAATATGAAAAGTAAAATGGTAGAGGCTTGATGATGGGTTGTGAGAAGACAGAGGGAGAAGCCTAAATCGACACTTGCAGATTTTGAGCTTGGTTGAACTGAGTAGATGGTGGGTACTATTAACAAAGATTTGAGAAGTAAAGCTTCAGTGGGAAGATGAGTTCAGTTGTGGTCATATTAAGTATGTAATTCTGTAGAGCATCTAAGCAAATATGTTCCCATTAGGCAGTAGGATATCCAAGGGGACTGGGATTGAAAATTGAGGAGTAATCTGTTTACAGCCTCTTGTTGAACCTCTGAGAGATGAGATCACTGAAGAAATACCCATGGAGAAAGATACCAAGGACAGAACCCAAAGAGCCCCTCATGTTTAAGGGATAAAAGTGGAAAAGGAATATCTATCTGACAGAAACTGAGAAGCAACAACCAGAAAGCAATTTGTGGAAGACCAATAGAGAATGATATCACAGATCCCAAAAGACTAGGGTTTTTGGAAGGAGTGAATGGTCCAATTCTGTCAAGTGCAACTGAGAAATCCAATAGGACAAAAGTGTTTTGAATTAGTAATATGAGAACCCCCAGTGACTTTAGTTAGATTAGTTTCAGTAGAGAGGTGGGACAGAGAAACCTGATTATAGTAGGTTGAAGAGGAAATTGATTAGGTGGAAATAATGAGTAAAATATTCCTTCTGGAAGTGTTCCTGTGACTGGAAAGAGAAAAAGAGGATTGTATGTTGGATCAAATGAAGATTTGTCTTGTTTTGTTTTTAAAGTATAGGATAGATTTAAAAATGTCTATATGCTGAGAGAAATGAGCCAAGTGATGGGAGCAAGAGAAGTGATAATTGATGGTACCCAAGTCACAGGGATGGATATCTAGAACACTGAATAAAGGATTAGTTTGGAATAGGAAAAGAGCTAACTCATCCTCTGTGATTTAAATATCTGTTTTCTATTATTATTGAATCTTAGATTTCAGGATGACATTCTCATTCTTTACTCCCTGTAGAAGTTAAAATATATCCAATGTGTAGTTTTATCAATTTGTACATAGATAAAAATTCCCATGAATAACTACTATTCAGATAATCTAGTATGTCATATATAATTAGGTTAATACTAATTTATTGCTTTGACTTCTGTATGGATTAGCAAGAATCTTTCTGAAAAATGATAGGAAAATGTATCTTCTGTTCCTTTTTATATTCTTATTTTCTTCATTTTACAGTCATTCAACACATAGTGGACACCAGTAGAATGACAGCTCACACAGGATTTGGAAAATGTTTGAATTACAAAGATATAGCCTAAAATATAAAAGATATTCATCATTCAGGATTTACAGTCCTTGAACTTATTAACTCTATAAATTAACACCAAACTCAAGTTTTAATAGGTGCTTTTTAGGTGCTTTTTGTTATATAAAAATTCAGATTGTTACTAGGCATAATTTAAGGGGAAAAAAATGTCTTTAATGATGACTTGGTAGACTTCCAGCCTGGAATATTGTTTTATTAAAAACCATATTGTAAGGGGTGGCCCCATAGTGTAATGGTTAGCACGTCTGCTTTACACGCAGAAGGTCCTGGGTTTGTACCCCAGGTGGAGCCATGGACCATACCCTGAGTGCACCAGGACCCGGGTGCACGCCCCGAGCGTGTGGAAGGAGATGCCTCACCTTCAGAGATCCAGTTCTTAAGGAGAAATGGCAACATCCATAGGTCAGGGGTGGAAGTGAGGAAGGGGAGGGATTAAAGAGAGGGGGGAAAAAAACATGTATTATAAAGTTCTTTGGGAGAATATATTATATACATTGAGTATATATTAATAAAAAAAAAGTCCAGGCTTGTTCATTCTCTAGCATCTTAAGTCCAGTTATAAATCCTTGATGATTTCAAATTTGTTGTGTTCATTTGATGGTGATAATAGTAGGAGAAGGAAACATGGCATATCAAAATGGATTTACTAAAAAAAACGGCAGTGTGCTTTTAAAAGGATTTTGGTAAATGTGCCAAATTGCTTTCCAGAAAAGTTGTATTAGTTTACATTTCTACCAGTAATGACAGTGAGTATGCCCCAAACATTATTTTCCCAAATTTTAAAATTGTATTAGTATTTCAGAAAAAGTTAAGAAAATTGGTATTGCATAGCTTTTCAGGAGATTGGCAAAGTTAATAACTGTGTACCAAGCTACGTATGTCCTGGAAGCCTCCAGCCATTGAGTTCTATAACCAGTCTGCTTCCTGTACATCTTGAGAAGCCAGTTATGCAGTCTGTTTTTCAAGGGAGATGTTTAATGCATTTTTCTTCTTGAAGAAAGTTGAGTTGCTTTTACAGTTTTTAGGGAGTTTTCAAGTTTTAATTTCATCTCCCATAATTTTCATAATTATTTTATTATTAATGAAGAATATTTTGTTATTAATTGGGAAAATAGAGACTACAGATTGTTTACAATTCCCTAATTCCTCTTAATAGAAAGATTTCATTTCTCTTTTTCATTTTAAAATCATCCTACTATTCTTCAGTGGCCAATTGATAAACTTATAGCTACTATATGGTTTGGGAAATCTTCAGTACTTCACATATGTGTAGATGTTGGCAGTGTTATTAAATTCTAGTTTCTAGTCTTTAGTTCTTTTTAAAAATCATTAGCCATTTAACACTTTGTTCATCTTATATTCTATTTGTGATCACTT
>NW_011888831.1:6064587-6076018 GCF_000151845.1 Pteropus vampyrus
TTATTAGCTCAATAAGGTTAGGACACAGATCCAAGGAGTCCAAAGAATTCTGTGATACTTGATTATCTTAGTTTTATTCATTAATTGGCTAGAGTAAGTAACTATGGCTCATGCAAGACTTATTAAAGAGAAATTAGGAAAGAAAATGTAATGTGTAAAATTGTTTTCTACCTTTTAAAATTCAGAAAAAGAAACTTCCTCTAATAATATTACTCCTTTGTAACTATTAATTGCTCTTCTCAAAATCCCAGTCAAGGTGGAGGGTAATATTAGCTCCATTTTACAGTTTAGAGGTGGGAAGTATCTCAACATTTACAAATTAAGTGAGCTGAATTAAAAGCAGAATCATGGACTCCAGGATGATGCCTAGATTCCAGTCAACCCCTTTGCAGTCAACCTGCTGCCTCCACCAAGACAGATATACAAGTGCAGGCTCCTCACATTTCTGTATGTCTACATCTTCCCTGCGCATTAAGGTCTAGTTTAAACATCTCTCTTCCACAAAGCCTCTCTAATCCTTAAACAGAAAGTAACCTCTATCTTGCAATTCTTTTTCCCTTCTAGTACTAAACTAGAGCCTACTTAACAATAGACTCCACATTTGATTCATCCTTATATACTGTTCAGCAGAGTGTCCTTTGTAGCAGACATTCAATGAGATTGATGGTCAGCCAGTCAGAGGAATAGTAGATGGATGAATGAATGAAGGAAGGAATGAACAAATGAATGAATGAATGACTTGAAGGCTTTTTATTATAGCAGGATGTGTACATGGCTTGCATTTGGCTTGTGTTTTGTTTTTTTATTTGATTCTTAAGAACAAATTATTTTGTAACATTGTTTTTTTAAGCATCTTCATCATTCTAACATTCTTACATGTTTAGGTGTCAAGTTTTAGAATATCCAACATTATATTTATGGCATTAATTAAGCTTTTATTAGCTTAATTTTCAAGAGCCTTGGGTGTGACTTGGAAACAATGCATCTTGTTTTGATGACTTTCTCATGGGCCAGAGGCCTCAAATAGATGTCACATGCTGTTTGAGCAGATCTAACAAAAGACAGTTGATTCTCTTTGTTTTAAGTAGTGTCTCTGCTCCCCCCACCCCTTTAGGTTTAGTTTGACTCTAGAAGTATTTATGGACTTTAAAGACAAATTATAATTTCCTTTTTAATATCCATTTCATCGCAATAGCACCTAGTAGATAGTCCATTAATATTGGAGTGAATGAAAAAATGAACAGCAGAAAGCATTGTAGCCAAGTGAGAACAGCATGAGCTTAGTTTGAATACTGATTCTACCTCTTATACTCATCTTGGATTAATTATTTGACTGAGTCCCTGTACCTTTATCTGTAATATGGAAATTACAATACTTAATTATAGATTTTTAATACTCTTAGTTTTAAATATTTGTCAACAGATATGCTGATTTCTTTCTTGGTTTGGAACATAAAGAAAGGATAGGAAAGGTCTCCTGAAGAAGTCATTCTTAGGTTTGAAGAATGAGTAGGAGCCATAGGAAAACAAGGAAAAGAGTAGCTGAAGCAAAGAGACTAACGTGTGCAAAGGCCCTGAGGTGGAAAGAGTTTGGCATATTTGAGAATCTGAAGGAAAGCTGGTATGGCTGATCAACATGCAGTAAAACAGAATGAGGAAATTAGAGAAATAGGCAAGGGCCAGATCATGCAAGGCTTTGTGGACCATAGTAAGAAGTTTGGATTTTTTTTATTTTTATTTTTTTATTTTTATTTTTTTTTTTGGTCCAAGAGATGTGGGGAAACCATTGAAAGGAAACTGTATTCCTGTTTTCAAAAGATAGCTTTGGCTGTTCTGTGGAGAACAGATTGTAGGAGATATGGTTGGAATCGGGCAGGGCAGTAGGGAGGCTATTTCAGGTGAGATAGGAGTTGATAAATTCATGGTAGAACCTGCAGGGCTTACTGATAAGTTGGGCGGAGGGTTGAGGCAAAGGAAAAAGTCAAAGATGACACCAGCTTTCTGATTAGAGCAACTGGGGTGTATGTTTTCACTGTTTTCTGAGATAAGGAATACTAGGCCAGGGCTGATTGGGAGATGGGAGTCGGAGTTGGAATGGGAAATTTATGGATGACTATGAGATCCCCAGTGGAGATGACAGATAATTGAGTATATGAGTCTGGAACATAGAGGACAGTAATGGACTAGGGATATATATACATTTGGGAATCAACAATGAATACTTGATATTTAAGGTTCTATGACTAATGAAATCACTTTAGGAAGGAGAGTTACAGAGAGAGGAAAGAGGGCTCAAGACCAAGATTTTTATCTTTTGAGATTCTACATCATGTTAATTAACTTAACTTTCTGACCTGGTTAGATGTTATCTGATGGTCACACAGAATTCTTCTGCATTTCCATGTTCTCTTTTCCACCCCCATAAAGGCAATAAGTAAAATAAACCCAACTGTAAATTTTTTAGTTAAAAAGTATTAATCCAAAAACTCTTTTAATTAAATGTCTTTCTTTAGGAATCAGCCGTAATTTTGAACACTTTTAAGGGAGTGCAGATGTAGAAAGTGAAAGAAACTGGGCCAAATATCAAATCTTCTGATGAACTTTTCCTAGGAGATTGTTTATAAATCAGTCGGTCAATTTGAGATCTTGTCAATAACCTCCCCCAAAACATTGTAAAGTGTGGAGGTTGGAGGGAGAAACTTCTCTTGGATTAGAGTTTCCAATTATTTTAAATTTGCTCTTTTCAGAATAGGTCACATGTCCTAAACTAATAGTAAAAGTTAATTGATGTTCGCCTTTGTAGGTAATGATAAAGTTCAACTTTTCTTCTGGATATGTGGCCTTTGTTTTTTTATTTTTTTATTTTTTTTTATTTTTGTATGTGTATATTTCTTGTCTTCATGTGTTTGTTCCACATGTTTTCTTAGAGGTTTTTGAGCCAGTTGTACATTTTAAATCCCTTTTATTTCAAAAATTATATTAAAAGCCATCCTACTCAAGTTGCTTTTTTTTTTTTAAGGTAACCCATTAGTAAGTGTGGATAGTTTGTTTTGCTTTCATGTTGTCTTGCTTGCTTGTTTCATTAACCCTGTAGCTCTAAAACTCATTATTTAAATTCTTTTTTCAAACATGAAATATTTCAGAGTCTTATTACTTGTATCTTATTGTGCCAAAAAATACCTTTTAGGCTACCAAGAATTTTCACCTGCCACTGTGAACCCTCCTCTGTGTTCCATATCACCATGTTAAGAGAGCACTAGCCCTTCCACCTTTCTTAGTTCTTATACCCACCTAACCTTACATAAATATCATTAAACTTTTTTGGGGGGAAGAGAAATTTGTCCTTTTTTAATGTAGGCTCAAGGCATAAGAATACACACTGATTTTTATTGTTGCTATTGTATTGTTTCTTGGAGGGGAGCCAAGACTTCATGCTAATATCCAGTGGGTACTAATAGTCACCAATTCCTATTGTGAGATGCTAAAACAAACTTAAGCTGTAAATTTTCAGTTTTCAAGAATCAGAACTGGAATTAGTCTGAAACCAATATGTACATAATTGAAAATAAATAATTTTTCCCTTCTATAATTTTGAAAACCAAAAAGCAAGCATGTTTAAATTAACACTGCTTTCTATCACTGTTTTTCTGTTAAAAAAAAAAAAGTTAGGATTATTAAAGGATTTGGATAAAATAAGAGTCTCCCTATGTTTTATTAACATATTCATTTCAATGTGATGTAATATAACTATTGATCTATTGTCAGACGTTTGGGTTGCAATATGCATAATTCTTTTTTTCATACTATATATACATAATTTTTTTAACATTTAATTTTTTATTTTATTTATTTTATTTTCGTCCTCCCCCCTAATATGCATAATTCTGTTGAGAATATTTTGTACATCTTTACATCTCTGATTATTTCTTTAAAATAAATTTTAGAATTTGCCGAGTCTAAGATATGAACATTTTTAAGATTTTTGATACATTGTTATATTACTTTTCAGGAAAATTTTATCATTTTACACTCCCAATCATTGGAGTGTGAGAGTTCCTTTCTTGTTTCCTTAGTAGCTTCAGAAACATTTATAATCTCTTTGCCATTCTGAAGGATGAAAATTGTATCTTATCTTATTTTGCATTTTTGATTAACTAATAAAGTAGGACATTTTTATTTTCTGATTTCTTTTAAAAAATCAAATGAATCAGAAAGCACTAATGTAGACAGAATAATATATCTTGTATTCCTCACTGACATGAAAAGGATTTGCTTACAAATGCTGCAAGAGAGTATATTTTCAAATCTTGTTTCTTGAGAGACTAGATGTAAACTTTCAGTTCTGCTATGAATATCTCAAGCTTTAACCAGTGTTCAGTAGGATATTAACTTTCTGAATCCAGTGTGGCAGAACATAAATTTGCCAGTTCTCTGAAAACACAGGAACACAACTGGAAAATTCAGCAGCCTTACTTCAGTGACTTGCTTATGATCCACCAAAGGGCAAAATGCAGACAAGACTGCCAGCTGCTCTACATCTGCAAGCATTTGTGCAGAACTAATTTTAATAGCAGATGTTGGAAATATAAAAAAAAATACAGCCTCCCCTCTGAGAAAGTCAGAACTATCCCGTGACTTCTCAGATGCCCCATAACCCTATTAGCCAGAGTTTCATTCCTAAAATTCCATATTTTGCTTCCTTTTCTTCTCATGTGGGAAGTTTCAGAAATACTTAAGGGAATCTCACTTCAGAAAGTCTTGATACGCTTTAGTTGGCTCCCTATTATGTTGTCATATTTAGAAGACTGTGTACAATTAGTGTTTACCCATGAAAGATTCTCTTTTGACCTTTGGGGATGCCCAGACTTCATTTGCATTATATCCATTATAAGAAAGCCTATTTCATCATTTTGTATTGAGGTAAAAGTTACAGGTAATGAAAAGAAACTTTAAGAGAAAACCATTATTTTTGTTTATCAAGTGGACAGTGAAGGCAGGGTAATTCCTGTGGGAATTTGCTGAATCAGTGTCTCAATGATGCGACATACAGATTTGGGGTTTATGATATCAGTATTTCAGTTCTCCAAAGGAGTGCATACAGGCCCAGATAGGTGCTTCTGTGACACTTGTCAGTATCTTCACTCACATGTCAGAGTTTAATAAAATCTGTTTGTTTGTTTGTTTGTTTGTTTGTTTTTGGAGGAGGGGCTTACTACTAAAAGGCTAAGTAAATTCTTTCATTGTTATTATTTGACTTTTAGGTTTATTTTTTCATTTAATTTTTAAAACTAGATAATGCATTCATAAGATTCAAAGACCTATAAAAGAGAATATGTATAGCTAAAAGTCTTCCTACTTCTGTCCCGAGGCCATCCAGTTCTCCTTTTCACATACAAGTAATGTTATTAATTTTCTGTGTCTCTTTCTAGAAGTACTCTATGTATAGACAAACAAATGTGTGTGCCCTCGCACATCATTTTCCTCTTTTACACCAGTGGTACCACACTGTACACAATATTCCGTACCTTGCTTTTTTTCACTTAATCTAACTTAGAAATATTCCATATTAGAACATAAGAACTCCTTGTTTTTATTATTCCTAGGTAGAATTCCATTGCATAAATGTACTATAATTAACCAGTCTCCAAACTATTGTTATTGTAATAAATGCTGTAATGAATAACATTAGAAAAATGTCATTTTACAAAATTATAATAAATTCTACAAATAGAGTTTATAGACCAAAGAGAAGGTATAGTTTTATTTTTAATAGACATATAAAGCTAGGATATGATCCAAGAGTTCAACTTTAAAAACTAACGCTGAAAAGAAGTAGCGGTCATAGTTAGTTGACCAAAGATTCTGATCTGTATCACTAAATGAGATGACTTTAAAATATTTTTCTTTATGTAAGTAAAAATGACAATAAAGATGCTAAATGATTACTTTCAGTAATGATTACTTTTCAATGATGGCTAATAACCTTATTCAGCAATTTAAATTATTTCCTTATTGCCATGGATAGTTAGGCAATTACATAATTCTAAGGAAGTTCATTTGTTCAACTTGCTACCATCCTAAATACTGCTTTGCAATTATATAAAAAAATAAATAGCATCATGACTTTAAACTCATTCACATTGTACTTGGTTTAAACATTTATTAGGTTCCTGTTCCACGACTACTTTGTCCTCACCCTCAAGTTCATTGTATTAGTAGTTTATAATCTGGGCAAAAATTGAGAAAGGATTTTTTTCATCCTTTAATGTTATATCATGATCTGTACTATATCTGTTTATTTTCACATCAATAAATGGTACCTGGCTAGCATCTTTTCATGAGCTTATTTGCTGTGTCTTTTCTTGGTAAAGGGTCTAGTGAAATCTTTTGCCTAATTTATTAAATGTTTATCTTCTTTAGTTGTTAGAATCATTTATATTATATAGTCTGTACACAAGTACTTTGTCAGACATATTTCATAAATATTTCTCCTAGTCTGTAGCTTACTTTTTATTTTCTTAAATGTCTTTCAAAGAGATAAGGTTTTTTATTTTGTTGAAATATATTTTATAATTTTTTTCTTTTATGATTTGTGCTTTTGTGTTCTTAAGAAATTTTGCTTAACCCAGTGCCACAGAGATTTTCTCCTATATTTTCTTCTAGAAGTTACACCTATTTTTTGGCTTGGTAACCATTTATATTGTCACAATGAGTCTTCCCAATTGAGAAAATAGGTTCAGAGAAGTTAAAATACTTTGCCAAAATCCTTTAGCCATTAGTTGTCACTGTGTCTTCTGATTCTAAATTCTTGTGCTTTCCCCACTGTACAAGTCTGTGCATATTATGTCAGAATATGTACATAGTAAGATCATAAGCCCATGTTGGTCTAATATATCCTGGAGGTAATTATTTAGTTTATCAGTTCCCAAAGCCTTGCCTTCCCTCATTTCCTGCTGGGATCTACCATTTGTTTAGCACATCGATCAGAGGGCAAGCAAAGGAAGAATTGTTAAACTTACTAATCAAATGTTATTTCTTTTAATACCTCGTATAAGATATTTGTAATTACTTGAATTCAGTCCAAATTTTGATTTATGGACTACAGTATTAATAATACGAAAATGCATATTGAATAGTCAGCCAGTAAATATTTATTGAGCACCTATTATAAATGCCAGGCACTGTGTTTAGTTGCTGGGTATACAGTAATGAGTGAATTTGGTACACTTGATCTTTTCCCTCATGAAACTTGTAGTCTAAAGGAGTGGCTTTCAAATTCTTATAACTGAGATCCACAGTAAGAAATACATTTAACATTATGACCTGTTATGCTTGTGTAGGTACTCTTGCACAAACATACATATCAAAAACAGAAGTTTCATGAAATAAATTTTCCTCTTCTTCCATGCAGTGTATTCTGATATTTTCTGTTCTATTCAGATTAAAAAAAACCCCAAAAAACAAAAAACACTATGTTGCTACAAACCACGAAATTGATTTCATAAGCCAGTAATGGGTCTCAGCTTTAAGTTTGAAAAAATGAGTGGAAGCCGATTGATTACTGAATTTTGGAGGGACTTTCAAAGAATATGTTTGTGGCCAAGAGGCTTGCTGGGAAAGCATGAAAGGCTGTCTGTTTCTTGAGATTCCCATCTGTCCTTGACCAAGTAGGACAGAGTATAACTACACTTTCCCCCCAAACACACCAAAACTTTCAGAATTTCAGAGGAAGTACTAACTTTCTTCATAAGATTCTATAGTGCTAGAAATGACAATGCTTCTTTACTTGTTCTCAAAATTATCAGGCTCATTATAGATTTAGGAGTAAGTGCAATATAACTAGCTAAGGAAATTTGTCATTCGAAAGTTAATGTTCAATAATACAGAGAAACCTGAAAAACTGTTTCAGTTAGAAGATTAAAAAGTATCTTTCTTCATTTGATTGTTTGGAATTGAGGAAACCAGATATAGTGAGTATTATTACTTAACTAGATGTAAATTATGAACAGTCCTTAGAGAAGGGACTTTCATGAGCCCTAACCACAAGAAATCTTTCTGTCAAAATATGAAACTGGTTTTTATCCTTTTAGCAGATAACTCAGAGCTTCAAAACACAAGAGGGATCTATTTATTCATTTCAGTTTGCATTTATTTGAAGATTAGAGAAGAAAGGACATTGCTTCAGAAATTTGAAATTAGAGACTTTTAATCAGTAAGTTTTATTCTGTGACACTGTGTAGTCTGGTTTCAAATTGGACCTAAAAATTGGGTTTTTGGTAGTGAAGGGTTTTGTTTTTTAACTCACAATGGGAATGTAACTACTTTAGTAGTGTGATTTTTACTTTGAATTTTTCTAATCATGTTCCTTTGACAAATCCACATGAGCTAATAACATTGAGCTAAGGACTTAGAGAAAATATGGTCCAGATTTAAAATTCCTAGAAGGTCAGGATTCCATTGCATTTCATGGGTGGGCTGGTCCCCT
This sequence comes from Pteropus vampyrus, assembly GCF_000151845.1. Classification (NCBI taxonomy): domain Eukaryota; kingdom Metazoa; phylum Chordata; class Mammalia; order Chiroptera; family Pteropodidae; genus Pteropus; species Pteropus vampyrus. Next base: position 6,073,073 of record NW_011888831.1, read on the forward strand.
TTCTAATGAAATTATTTTGTTATGGCAAAGGGATGATAGTAAATTATCATCATATTTTAAACAATAATTTTCTAAGATTCACATGGTTTACTTACCAACCAAGAATACCAATATTGTTCTTATACCAATATTTATTCTCTATCTAAAATAGTGAAAATAACAAAATGGGCTTAGGACAACTCCCAAGTCAAAGGCTTTTCAGGATTGTGCTGTTTGTTGTTAACCTCAGTTAGAAACTGGTTTATTTGGAAAGAATGTCCTTGATTTTGAGAAACAGAGAGCATCTTCTTTAGAGAATATGTTAACATGAGAACTAAGATTTTTCTGTAGGAGGAATGAACATTTTCTTTCATAGAAATTATCCACCTAGGAAAGTATTTTTCTGCTGGAATATCGTGGTTTCTGACATTCCTGACCAGGCTTCAACAACTCTGGCTCTCAGAACCTGGTGCCTATGTAGGGTGTGGCACCTGTCACTTTGCTTTGCTCAGGGGCTCTGCCTGGGCCTAGAGTTCTTCCTTGTGCTGACTAGTGTCCCATGCGAGCAGTCTGCACATAAACTCCAGGTTTTTCTCTGGAATCAGGACTGTGGCTATCATAAACTTTTATGTTTTAGTATTTATCACTGCTGCTCCTGAAAAGAGCTGTAGTTTCACTGGGCCTGGGCTCTGTGCAGAGGCTGACGTGGGCTTTGATTTCTCCAGGGGTCCTTCCTGCACTTTGCTTCTGTTCTTGAGAAGAAGCCACTCTCAAAAGCAAAATCCTTTTCTCAAAAGAAAAATTCTTTTCTGTAAGCTTTTCAGAGGAACTCCATTCTGTGATAGTAATCAGAGGGTCTTGTTTACAAGGGTCTCTGCTAAGCCCCTGGCCTGGCATGGTGACTCTTCTCTTGTGAATTCCCTGACTCTGCATCCTTCTTTGATGCTCTCCTCTTTAGGTCTCAAGTCTAATATCTTCTCTCTTGTCAGTTGGAGCTAAATCCTTGTCCTGGCTCTTCCCTTTGACCTGAAGCTAATGGAACCAAGGCATTTCCCTTTGGCTTCCATAAGGACACACAGCAGCTGGAAAGCTGCTCTGGCTCTAGTGGAAACACTATGGAGATTGGACTCTGAGACTTCAGAAGCCAGCCTAACAGTCAAGGAGCATTTCCAGGGGATAGCCTTGTCGCTGGTCCTGGAGCCCTATTTCAAATTTGTCTCACTAGTGAGCTCCTCTCTAAGGCATGACTGGCTTGGATTTGGGGCAACCAACATTCTTAGTTGCAGGAGTCACTCCTTTGTCACTTGACTACTTTAGGTTTTGGGAGTTCCTCACCACAATAGCTTTTATGATGTCTTCCAGTTGTGGAATAAGAGATAAGACCTCTTGATATTGACTACCCCCTTGGAATCTCTGGCCCTTGAAGCAATTTCTGAATTCATCTCCAAAATCCTTTTCCTAAAATGAGTAGTAAACTTAGAGAAATGCCCTCTTTCTTTGATGAGTTCCTCTCTCTAGACTCTCTTGCTCTCCTGTTCTCTGGCTCTAGGGCATTGCTATTTTATGTCTGGAATATCTTGAGACACTTCCACTCTCATTCCTTTGCTCATTTCCTGACATTGTTCAATTTATAGTTAGCTCTGGGCTGTTATTAGCCCTCAATAAAGCCCCACTTTTCCAGGTTATTTTCTATGATGCTGAAAAGTCTTTTTCTCCCATTAAGAGGAATGGGGAAGACTCCATAGGCCCATGACTGATATTTGATAGGGAATGTTCTCAGAATTCTCTGGTGGAAACTGAACCTTGTCTCCTACCTGCGTGAGAGTTTTCCTCCAGGGAGCTTGGTGGTCTCACTATAGTGTCAGTCTCTGAAGTGTGGGTGACTGGGGAGAAAAAGGCAGAGTAGGGCAGATTCTGTAATTGGGCTTCTCTCTAAATAGTTTTATGAATTCGAGGATCTTGAGAGGAGGCCCTACCTTTACCACACTCAAAACTGAATGTGATTCTTTTCACACATGTTGAGCTCTTGGATCAGGGAAGGAGAGCTCTGGATAGGTATTCAGGTATTGCTCCTCTAAGATAGATTTAACAGTCGATGTAACTATTTCTCCAGAGAATAGGGAGTGAATTTCTTTGAAAGATTATACCTGAAGTTTACAACCTTTCAGCTCCTTCTGGGCAGCTTCTCTCATCACAGACCAGTTAATCAATTAGGATTCAAAACTGACCTTTCTGCAGTGTGAGGAGATCTTATAGTCAGAATGCTATATAGGAGATTAATTACAAATACAAAGTCATCACTCATTTTACTCCCAGTTCAGCCTTTTAGTCTTTAATTTTAGGTATCTCTAGCCTTCCTTGTTAATCAACCTAGATTTCTTCTCCAGTTCTAGAGATAAATCTTTCAGTTATTGTATTTATTGAAGAAGGAATCAAGCTCTTTACTCACTGGGAAATAGGCCTGGCCTAAACCATGGTTCTAAGTGAAAACTCTTCTTTTCACAATCATCTGAAACCTGACTTGGTAATGTCTCAGGATTGTTTCTCAGTAACAGCAATCTTTCTGCACTTGTCTTTCTTTCCTGGCACACATCCCCAGACAGTTGTCCAGGAGAAGCTTTTCTCTTTCTTAGTCAGTGTCTTGTGTTTTCAAATCCCTCTTGTTTTCTGAATTCTCCTAGTTTCTCTAAAATAACCTTCTCTCTGCTCTTCAAACCTGCATTCCCCAAAGGAATAACAGAGCTTCACTTCTTTGCATACTCTACAGAAGCAGACAGTAGTCATACTACATGGTAGACACATTAGCATCTCTAAAATCCAATTCACTTTCATAGCCCAAGTTCCAAATCAAGCTACACAAAAAAAATTTTTTAAGGTATTTGTATGGCAGGGGTTTGGGATAATTGATGATTGTGTTTAAATCACAGATAGCTCTCATACATTGGTTTGAGGAGGGAATTAAAAAAT
>NW_011888831.1:6076068-6082088 GCF_000151845.1 Pteropus vampyrus
AGAGATAAGACCTCTTGATATTGACTACCCCCTTGGAATCTCTGGCCCTTGAAGCAATTTCTGAATTCATCTCCAAAATCCTTTTCCTAAAATGAGTAGTAAACTTAGAGAAATGCCCTCTTTCTTTGATGAGTTCCTCTCTCTAGACTCTCTTGCTCTCCTGTTCTCTGGCTCTAGGGCATTGCTATTTTATGTCTGGAATATCTTGAGACACTTCCACTCTCATTCCTTTGCTCATTTCCTGACATTGTTCAATTTATAGTTAGCTCTGGGCTGTTATTAGCCCTCAATAAAGCCCCACTTTTCCAGGTTATTTTCTATGATGCTGAAAAGTCTTTTTCTCCCATTAAGAGGAATGGGGAAGACTCCATAGGCCCATGACTGATATTTGATAGGGAATGTTCTCAGAATTCTCTGGTGGAAACTGAACCTTGTCTCCTACCTGCGTGAGAGTTTTCCTCCAGGGAGCTTGGTGGTCTCACTATAGTGTCAGTCTCTGAAGTGTGGGTGACTGGGGAGAAAAAGGCAGAGTAGGGCAGATTCTGTAATTGGGCTTCTCTCTAAATAGTTTTATGAATTCGAGGATCTTGAGAGGAGGCCCTACCTTTACCACACTCAAAACTGAATGTGATTCTTTTCACACATGTTGAGCTCTTGGATCAGGGAAGGAGAGCTCTGGATAGGTATTCAGGTATTGCTCCTCTAAGATAGATTTAACAGTCGATGTAACTATTTCTCCAGAGAATAGGGAGTGAATTTCTTTGAAAGATTATACCTGAAGTTTACAACCTTTCAGCTCCTTCTGGGCAGCTTCTCTCATCACAGACCAGTTAATCAATTAGGATTCAAAACTGACCTTTCTGCAGTGTGAGGAGATCTTATAGTCAGAATGCTATATAGGAGATTAATTACAAATACAAAGTCATCACTCATTTTACTCCCAGTTCAGCCTTTTAGTCTTTAATTTTAGGTATCTCTAGCCTTCCTTGTTAATCAACCTAGATTTCTTCTCCAGTTCTAGAGATAAATCTTTCAGTTATTGTATTTATTGAAGAAGGAATCAAGCTCTTTACTCACTGGGAAATAGGCCTGGCCTAAACCATGGTTCTAAGTGAAAACTCTTCTTTTCACAATCATCTGAAACCTGACTTGGTAATGTCTCAGGATTGTTTCTCAGTAACAGCAATCTTTCTGCACTTGTCTTTCTTTCCTGGCACACATCCCCAGACAGTTGTCCAGGAGAAGCTTTTCTCTTTCTTAGTCAGTGTCTTGTGTTTTCAAATCCCTCTTGTTTTCTGAATTCTCCTAGTTTCTCTAAAATAACCTTCTCTCTGCTCTTCAAACCTGCATTCCCCAAAGGAATAACAGAGCTTCACTTCTTTGCATACTCTACAGAAGCAGACAGTAGTCATACTACATGGTAGACACATTAGCATCTCTAAAATCCAATTCACTTTCATAGCCCAAGTTCCAAATCAAGCTACACAAAAAAAATTTTTTAAGGTATTTGTATGGCAGGGGTTTGGGATAATTGATGATTGTGTTTAAATCACAGATAGCTCTCATACATTGGTTTGAGGAGGGAATTAAAAAATGTGAATTCTAAGTTTTTAAAGACCATAAAGATGATATGTAGGATGACTCACCAAATAAATAGGGGCCAACAAGAATTGTATGCTTTCAGCACATATTGAGTTAAGCTTTTTGTACCTTCTTGTTTGGTTAGCCTGCTGTCAGCTCATGAAGTTGACAGTACTGATTTTTTTTAAAAACTCCCACACAAAACAGGAGGGAAGCAAGCAGCTAACTTGTTAATAGCAGAAGCCTAACTAAAAATGGAAAAAATAAAGTTTTTGGTTTCTCTATGGATTTTATATCAAGATTAAGCCACTTAATTAGCAACTAGAGACATAAATCTGAAGTCTTCTTTTGTATCTTGAGATTCCAGATCTAGAAGTTCTGAGTTTCTATTTTATTCTCATTCTTTTTGTGGGCTTTCAGTGAGGGTTGAACATCTATCCACTGTCGATTTCCATTCCTTTCCCTGTATTTATGAACTTCTTTACTACCTGTTTATCAATTTGTTCTTCTGTGAGTGATTACTTTTCAGAATCCACCATGATACCCAGCTTAGTTACCCTATGTAGGTGTTCATTAAATACATAAATGTCCCTTTATGTAAATTGAATAACCTGTGCATACGAATGACCACTTTTTCATCTCACTGGCAATAGACTAATTTCCTTTGTTGGTTTTGCTATCAAGAGCTAGTTTTGGAGTGATAAGATTTTACCATTCTGGTTCTAAAGCAATGATTTAAGTGCTATCTACAGATGCGTATACTTGAGACTAGTGGTTCTAGATTCTTTCCTCTTTTCTGCTTTGCCATCCTTAGCATGTTGCCTTGGGTCCTTTCAAGATCACAGAATGGCTGTCACAACTGTAGACATCATATCTTTGCATCACTACATCCAGAGGCAGAGAAAGGGCACTTTCTTTTCTCAATTCTTCTTTATCAAGGTGGAAAATCTTTCCCACAGCCCATGGCAGACTTGCCCTCAGGTCTTGTTGACCAGAGTTAGGATATATGACTGTGTATTAGCTTCCCAGGAAGCTGAACTGACAGGTATGATATTTTCAGCTTCTCATTGGTAGGACTGGTAGGTGTGAGAGGTGAGAAGTGACTGTTGGTGGACAATGGAGAAAATCTACCACAAGGAGATAAGACTATGATCTATACAAAGATTAGAGATAGTTCTAGGCAATTTATCATTATACTGAATTGCTCTGTCTAGGCCAAGGGTCAGCAAACTTTTTCTGTTAAAATTGTAAATATTAAGTAGTAAATATTTCAGTAAATATTAAATATTTATAGTAAATAGTAAATATTTTGGGCTTTGATAGCCACAGATGGTCTCTGTTGCATCTTCTTCTTTGCCTTTTCTTTACTTTTTTTAAACCAACCTTTAAAAAATGTGAAAACCATTCTTAGCTTGCTGACCATATAAAAACAAGCCATAGTTTGCTAGCCCTTGCTAGGAAGGCTCAGAGGAGAAAGAGATCAGTGAGGCTGAAGTCATCATTTTGAAGCTTCCTGAAATTCTGGGATTTGAGTGATGCTTTGAAGGATGGATAAGATATAGATTGAGGACACTTAGGTTGTTTCCATGTCTTGGCTATTGTGAATAATGCTGCATTGAACATAGGGGTACATATATCTTTATGAATACGTGCTTTCAACTTTTTGGTGTAGAAACCCAGAAAAGAGATTGCTGGGTCATATGTTAGCTCTATTCTTAATTTTTGAGGAATCTCTGTACTGTTTTCCATAGAGTCTGTACCAACTTGCATTCCTACCAGTAGTGTATGAGTGATCCCTTTTCTCCAAATCTTCTCTAACACTTATTCCTTATCTTATTGATAGTAGCCATATAGTGGAATACTACCCAACCATAAAAAATGATGAAATATTGCCATTTGCGACAGCACAGGTGGATCTCGAAAGTATCATGCTAAGTGAAATATGTCAGACAGAAAAGGACAAGAAGCATATGATTTCACTCATATGTGGGATATAAAACAGAAAGCAACAAGCAACAAACTCATAGACACAGAGAACAGTATAGTGATTACCAGAGGAGAAAGGGGTTGGGAGGAGGATGAAGAGGGTAAAGGGGATCAAATTTATGATGACAGAAGGAGATTAGACTTTGAGTAGTGAGCACACAATGCAATATACAGATGATGTATTATAGAATTGTATACCTGAAACTTATGTAATGTTATTAACCAATATTACCCCCAACAAGTTTAAAAAAAAATTTAGATTGAGAGAAAATTTTTTTTTTCTGAAGAGAGTGTTAAGTGGAGAAACAAGCCTCCGATACCATAAAACAGCTGTGCGTTACATGCAGAGTGGAGAGCAGCAATACCTTTGCAGAAGAAAGGGATTAATTGCAAGCCAGAGTTAGGGAGTACTGTGGCATGAATACCTGGACTGCCTCAGCCACTGACATGCCAACCTGCTAAGTAGCGCTGAGAAATGAAGATGCTCTTTTGGCTTAAAGCCTCTATGTTGACTTGGAGCTCAAGGGAGGCAGTGTCTCATGTAACAACTGTCTCTTCAGTAGGAGCTGTTGCTACTATGACTAATTAAAGGACAAACATCATGTGTTTAGGATAATGAAGACTATTGGTCTCTTAACCATACCTGTACACAAAGATTATAACTCATCTTCAATTTGTATTATCGTTATTGGCAGCAAGGAAGAATTGCAACAACTAATGCTAAGTCAGTTATTCATTGAACATTTGTTGAATACTTCCTGTGTGCTGGGCCCATAGAGATACAAGTTGAAAAGTTCACAGTCTAGAGGGAGAGAAATAATATATAGAGGCATAATTACAATAGAGTGAGATAGGGTTAAAAATATATATGTGCTAGAAACTGTGGATGCCTAGAAGGCACACAAATTCATCTTGATTTAAACTCTCAAGTAGACTCAGTCTAATTATTGCTGTCCTTCTATAGCCATAAATTATATCCTTAATACTAGCCAATTATCTTGCAGATCTGTACCATTGATTGCAAAGAGGCCTGTGTGAAATATTATGATTGGATCAAATCCAATTCATCATCTCTCCAGAAAAAGCAATTTCAAACATTCTGCTGCTACTACTGAGTTTTTAGGATCCTCTTGATGTACAAAGTATATAGCTATAGTGTTACTTGGTCACTTAATTTTGTGCTTCCTACTATACTGGTATGAATATTGGGTTCTAAAAAACATTTGTTTCCCTGGTAAAACTTGCAAAAAAAAAAGATTCTGTGGTAGGCAGAATAATGGCCCCCAAAAGGGTCCTCATCTTAGCTCCCTAAGAACTTGTGAGTATATTATGTTATGATATGTTAGGGGAGATGAGAATTAAGATTGCAGATAGAATTAAGCTTGCTAATCATATGACTTTAAAATAGGAAGCTTTTCCTGGATTACTGGAGTAGGGGACAATGTAATGAGAATGGTGTTAAAAGTGGACGAAGGAGACAGAAAGGAGCTTGGTTTGATATATGAGAAAGACTCAATCCATTTTTGCTGACTTTAAGATGAAGGAAGGAGGCCACAAGTTAAGGAGTGCAGGTAGCCTCTAGATGCTGGAAAAGGCAAGGAAATGGATTCACCTGTATAAGTTTATTAGGGCTGCCAGAACAAATAGCATAAACTGGTGGCTTAAACAATAGAAATTTATTTTCTCACAGATCTGGAGACTAGAAGTCAGAGGTCAGCGTGTTCATAGGGTTGTTTGTTTGTTTGTTTTTGTAGATGCCTGTTTTCTTCCTCTGTCTTTACATGGTCTTCCCTCTTGTGTGTTTGTCTTGATCTCGTTCTCTTATAAGGACACCAGTCACATTGGATTAGGGCCAACCCTTTTAACCTCACTTTAACTTAAAAACCGTATCTCCAGATACAGCAACATTGTGAAGTACTAGGAATTAGAACTTCAACATATAAATTTGGGGGAAGGGGACACAATTCAGCCTATAACACTCCCCTAGAGTTTCCAGGAGGAACATGAGTCTGCCATCACTTTGATTTTAGGACTCCTCTAGAACTGTAAGATAATGAATTTGTGTTTTTTTAAGCCATCAAGTTTGTGGTAATTATTACAGCAACTTAGAAAATGAATACAATTGCAAATAACCTGAATTTATTAATAGGAGACTGATTAAATTATAGAACATCTATACAATGGAATATTATACAGTGATCAAAAATAGTGAAATGTTCATTGATAGGTAAATGGATGAACAAAATGTGGTATATACATACAATGGAGTATTATTCAGCCTTAAAAGGGAAGGAAATTTTGACACATGCTACAACATGGATGAATCTTGAGGACATTTTACTAAGTGAAATAAGACAGTCACAAAAAGACATATACTGTATGATTTCATTTATATGAGGTATCTAGAGTAATCAAACTCATAGAAACAGAAAGTAAGATAGTAGTTGCCAGGG
>NW_011888831.1:6082138-6123972 GCF_000151845.1 Pteropus vampyrus
TCACAAAAAGACATATACTGTATGATTTCATTTATATGAGGTATCTAGAGTAATCAAACTCATAGAAACAGAAAGTAAGATAGTAGTTGCCAGGGGCTGTAGGAGGAAGAAATGAGTTTTTTAATAGGTATAGAGTTTTGGTTTTGCAAAATGAGAAAGTTCTGGAGGCTGATTGAAGAACAATGTGAATATGCTTAACACTAATGAACTCTACACTTAAAAATGATTAAGATGGTAAATTTAATGTTACTTCATTTTACCACAATTAAAAATTTTTTAAATAGTGAAACAAAGATACTAAGTTAAAAAGGCAATGACAGAAAAATAGGTCTAGTGTTCTTGCATTGTATATTTTAGAGAAAGGATATATATATACACACATGTAATACTTATGTGTAACAGAGTATCTCTGAAAAGATATTCAAGAAACTGGCATAGTGAATATTTCTGGGAATGGGATTGTACAGAACTAAGAGATTACAGGACTGGGATGGAAAGAAAAATTAAATATTCTCTGACATTTTCTGAATTTTGTTTACCATATGCATATATTACATATTGAAATAATGATTTTTACTGAGCTTATAGACACAGGGACAGATTAATGGTTGTCATTGGTAAGGGGTGGGCAAAATGGGTGAAGGGAGTCAAAAGGTACAAACTTCCAGTTATAAAATAAATAAGTCATGGGAATGTAATAATAATTTTAAAAAGAAATAATGGTTTTTAAATGTGTATTAGGGACCTCAGAGAGAGTTTTCTCAGTTAGGTCATCCTTAGGCTATGAAATCACTTTATCAGTCCAGTTACACCTAAGTGTCAGGGTAAATAAGATCTACTTCATGTCTTGGCCTTTAAAGGGTTAAAAGCTCTTAGTCCCAAAGTGGTCATCAGACTTTAGGGTACACATGTATGTTATTTATGTCTAACAGCATATTTTCAAAATCTCTAGTTTAAGAACAACTACAATGTATATTTTTCACTTAAAACCCCAAAAATAGTTGAGGGAGAAAAAGATGGAGGAAAAAGAAAAGACAAAAGAAATGTAATAGTCAATGTTTTCTGTTTCTTAAAATCACATAACCTGTACCAAGAATAGAATAAAAGAAAGTTAACAGTAACAACAGGTTTTGACTCTTGTGGGATTATTTCTTAAGACTTCTGCTTGCAAATTGTTAGGTAACTGCACAAGTTAGATTTTAACACTCTTCAAAACATCCTTCTTAGCACATGAGTCCTTGCACCATACATTCCATATAAAGATTGCAACGTTTTATTACTATAATTGTTGCTTAGAAACTGTTCTTGAAACTTCTTGTTATATATGGATGTGTTTTCCTTACTAACAACCTTAGCCCATGTTTTTCTCCAAACAATACGTGGCCAAAGGGGCATATTTCCACAGAGCCATATCCTTATATTTGTGGGTCTTGCATATCCATAAAAAAAAAAACACCAAAACATTGTTTTTGGAAACTGTTCAGATATCTTTCCCTTTGGTTTGCAGTTTTACTGTAGCTAACTCAGCACCCAGAAAAATGCTCAGCGGGGTTACTATAAATTATAATTAATGACTCATTGTGAGCTCAATACTTCAGAGTTATGTAGGGAATACAACTTTGTATCTATTTAGAAGTGAAACACTTATAGTTTTATAGAAGCAAAATTTCCCTGGATGGCAAGTTTCTTTGAAAGCGAATATAACCCAAATGTGTAAGCCTTTTTTTTTTTTACGTGTAGGAGGGAGATTATTATTACTGTAATAATATTTGATGTTGTTGTTGTTAGAAACAGCAGTAGTAGTAACATCAGAAGCAAAATCATGCTAAATGTTTTTCTTATATTACTTCTCATACAGTCTTCCCAACGACCCTATTAAATAGATGCTATTGTTGTGCCCATTTTTATGGATGAGGAAATTGAGCTCAGAAAGATTAGATAATATGTTCAATATCACAAAGCAATTAAGTGACAAAACCAGGATATGAGCTCAGTTTAGTTAAGATTTAGGCTTGTACTTCCAACGCAAGAATATGAATTCGACTTTATTCTCTTCAAAATTCCTACTAAAATAGCCAAAGGGACATTAAAAAAAGAAGGAAGGAATGAAGGAAGGAAGGGAAGGAAGGAAGAAAAAGGAAAGAATATTGATATCTGCACTACAAACTGGAGAGGATCACCATCCTCATGCTAGAAGAAACATTAGAGGACTTTCCATAATATGAAATTCAGGCGAGACCAGGTCATAAGTAAGACAGTTCACTCTGCAGAACAGTTCACTCTACAGAACCCAGGAACTAGCAATTGAAGTTACCAAGTACCTCAGAAGGCAGAGGAAGAATTCAAAATGTCCTTGCCTTCCATTAGGATTTAATTTAGAACTAAATGTTAGTTGCAAATAAATACTTGTTCTACAAACTGATATTTTTAATGCTACCAGCATACTTAAATTGATACTTTGTATATTATTGAATTGAATTTCAAGTAATAAGTATGCAGTAAAGTCTTAAAATAGCTATAAGAATGCAGGTGTCTTTACACTACCTCTTTAGTGAAAAATCATTTTCAAAGAGCTAGTGTAAACATGCTGAAATATGTACAGACAAGAATGAAAACTTTAAAATCTTAACTAGTTTAATTTGGATTAATTAATTTATAGTTTTCTCTGTTTTCAGTTTATATTTGCTGTGGCAGTGACAAATCACTTTTGATATGCTTAATATTATCTATATTGTCATCTTTTGTGATAAGAGATTTGGGGAAAATTTAAAGCAGCTTTGATTTCTACCTTATTAATTCCTTCAAATATTTAGTTATTTATTAAGCCTTTAGCTTTTCTAATATGACTTTTAGAAATCTTCAAGTATTTTGTAGACTAATTTAAAAAAAAGACAAATGAAGAGTAAGTGTTATTTTTCCCCCTCCAAAATGCAAGGTAGTAAGATATAAAGAGATTGCATTTGTAGGATTTAAAAAATGAGTTTAAATACTTGGTTGTTTTTGTTTATTTTCTAAAAGAGGAAGAGGGAGGAATAATAGAAGATTAGACTTGGTTATAAGAAGAAAAACCAAAAGTAGACAAAAGATCATGGTAGAAAAAGGTAAGAAAGAAATAAACAGTAGAAAGCAATTACCAGAAATAATGACTCTGAGCTTTACTTTCTTTCATTTAAGTTGATTTGCACTCTCAAACTCTTAACCTCTGCAGATATTCAGCTGATTGAAACAGCCTCAGCTTTGAAAGATCAAAGTAGGAGTCAACTAGAATAGCCATAGAGTAGTTATATATGATTAAGTTTAAGCCAGGGGTAGTGAGAAGTTTTAGTTTTTTTTTTTTTTCCAGAAACTTTACTGAGATATAATTGACATACAAAAGACTACATATAGTTAATGTATACAATTTGAATAGTTTGGACATATGCATACACCTGTGAAACTATCGTTATAATCAAGGTAATAAACATATCCATCACCTTCAAAAGTTTCCTTGTGCCCCTTTGGGGGTTTTTTTGTTGTTTGTTTTGTGCTAAGAACATTTAACAAGATATCTACCCTTAAAAATTTTTTTAAATGCACAATGTTGTTAACAATAGGCACGTGTTCAGCAAATCTCTAAAACTTACTTATCTGGCATATCTGAAACTTTATGCCCACTAAACAGCAACTCCCATTTCTTCCTTCCCCTCAGCCCCTGCAACCACCACTGCTACTATAAGTTTGACTATTTTGGTTACCTCAAATAAAGAGAATCATGCAGTATTTGTCCTCTTGTGACTGGCTCATTTCACTTAGCATAATTTCCTCCAGGCTCATCTATTTTCTCATGAATGACAGGATTTCCTTCTTTTTTAAGGCTGAATAATATTCCATTGTATGTAATACCACATTTTCTTTATCCATTTGTCTGTCAATTGGAATTTAGGTTTTTTCATATCTTGGCTCTGGCGAAAAATGCTACAATGAACATTGGAGTGTAGATATTACTTGGAGATCCTGATTTCAGTTCTTTTGGATTTATACCCAGAAGTGGGATTGCTGGATCATATGGTAGTGAGAAATTTTGATTACATAAGCATATATATCTCTATATAGGGATATATATATCCTAAATAACAAACATTCGAATGGAATTTAATGGGTCAGAGTTGGAGCTTTTTCTCTTTTTTGTGTGTGTTGTTAGTTATAAGGGAAAAGTACTCTGTATTACCAGCTAATTGTTTCACACCTTTGTCTCATTTTTCTTATCAGTCTTTTAGACAGATTTTGAAAAAGAGATTGGAGAGTGGAAGAAAGGTTTTAAATTGTTTTGTGGAATCTGTCAGGGGGATTTCGGTAGGGCATGTCTTTTGCCTCTTCTTATAAACACTTGTTAGCAGAAAGCTAATGAGGCCATGTTAGTGGTTAGATTTCTCAAGCATGTCCCATGTTGTATTTTAAAGCCTGTCTCTAAACAGTCATATCAAATATGTACCTTTGAAAATGGAGATACACAAACACAATTCTGTCCATTCTGGGAAGAGTCCAGAGTACATATTATAAAGAGTTAGCACCATTTTTACAGAAAAAGGATATCCAAATTGGAAACCAAAGAAATGCTTCTGCTAATCAGACATAATCAACTTTCCAATCACCTAACCAATTGCCTGTTGGCTTTATTCTCTCCAAAATAGCCATCGCTAATCGTAATTGCAGCTTCTCACCTATGAGCTAACACTGACTCAGTGATTTCTGCTGGCTTTTTCCCTCATGCTTGTGGCCCCCTTCTTCTGGATCTCTGAAATGATCTTGTTTATATTACAGAGCTCTCATTTGGAAGGCAGTGAATCAGCAGCGTTACTTTGCTGTGAATGTGAAGAATCAGAAATCTTTAGTGATTCCAATGTACGTAGGTATACGATTTTATACAGCCTTTGGTGATTCAAATGAAAGCTTTTGGGTAAATTTATCTCTTAAATACAACTGGGATAGTGTCTATTATTTTATCTGTTTGGCCTCACTCAGCCAAATAGTCTGGGAAGGCAAATAAGTGGCTTAGAATGAATGCATATATAAATAGTATTATATATTTGTATGCGTAGTAATCTCTCCTCAAAGCATATCTATCAAAGTAGAAAATGTATCACCCTGGAACCTTGAGTGAGTTTCTCTCAATAGGGAATATGATTGTTTTTGTGGGGTTTGTTAAATTTTTTTATGATCAGTAGTATCCTTTTCCTATGACAGCTGCTTGGTATTGGTGCTGCCAGTGGACCTTTATTCCCCACATACATAGACCTTACATATCCTGGCTATTGATAATGTTAAGCCAAATAGTGTTATAATTACTGGGCTGGAGAGTCAGCTAGATCATCTCAAATGTAGAACTAATTCCATTTCCTGAGATGTTATAGATTTTATTTATCTCATCTGACCTCCAGTTGCTTTAATTATTGCAAATTGCCAATGGGATCAGGCCGAAGTTGGCAAATGACTTAAATTGACTTTTTAAAAACGTAAATATCTCTTCCATACTAGCCTTTGCTAGTATGGCTAAAACTAGGTTCTGCAAACCTTCATGATAAAAATCTGGGTTCTGTCAATTTCAGGATGTTTATTGTGTATAGTAGGCAGTCTATAAATATTGCTGAAGTTTCACCAATAGAACCTCTCCCCTCCCCCTCTCTGTAAGCCGTGCCTCTCAAGTATATCACTGTAGGACTGCCTGCTCTTATACTGTCTTCTTGAACATGGCATAATGAAGGTGATCACTATGGTAGCACCTCATTCAACTATTGTATTGATTTACCTGGCTGCACTTCATTCAACATTGATGAAAAGTCTGGAAAGGCATGAAGTCATTTATTGTGACTCACTAGTAGCTGGTATGGTGCTCATTTCCCTAGTGATCGAAAACATTAACTGATAAATTCTTATGAACACTCATTTATTATCAACATTTGAGAGTGGAAAGGTTGTATTCTTTGCCCAGTGTCGTGTGATAAGCAGGGGCAGCACTGACGTCAGATCTCAGCTGACAGTCATAAGTGAGCTCATTATTAGCAAGCAGCATTATGATTGGAGGAATGTGTACCAGTCTCCTGTATACTACCCTTCAAGATTAATTTGTTCAGTCTATAGTAGAGTCCTCTGGACTTGGACTGAGTTATTGTTTTAGCTGATTTTGTCTTAAAGAGACCAGTGAATGACAATCCACATGAAGAATATTCTTATGAAGTTGGACACATGATGAAAAATAACTCTAATTTTAATGGTTTTCTTCCTTAGAAATAATTAGTTGGGTGTATGTATTTGCAGATTACTCTAGATTGCTTTATTTTATTGCCAGAACTTTCATTCATTTAAATCAGATTCGTTGTCTTCTTTTCCTCTTGAGGAGGCAAAGATGGTTATGTGTACTTTGCTGGTGTTTTTAAAGATATTGGATCCTCCTCCTGTTTTGTTTGCACGGGGAGTATTTCCTACACTTTTTTCACTTTTCTCAGATCCCCATTCCCAACCTCACATCAAAGAAGATTAAAGAGCTCCTTCCCAATTCGAAGGTTTAAATGTAAAAACAAAATTATTTGTAGAGCAAACAAACAGATTGAAATCCTTACTTTGAATTTTCTTCAAAGGAAATGGTATGGGATCTTGATAACTATTTGTAATAGAAGTTAACTGATGTAAAGAAGAGCAGAAAATAAAGGCAATCACTGAAGAACTTTCTTCAGTCTTGAGGTGACAGAACTTTGGTTAGCTATATTCGTTTATTTACTTATGCATGCATTCATCTATTCACCAAGCATCATCGGGCCCAGGGCTGTGGGGGTTAGGTATAAAATATACAATCTACCCTATAAACAAACTTTTGGCAATAAGAAGAATATGATCTGAGGTTCTAATGTAAAACATGGTGACTATAGTTGATAACACTGTATTGTATAACTACTAAAAGAGCAGAACTTATATATTCTCACTAGAAAAAAATACATATGTGAGGTGATGGATATGTTAATTAAATCAGATGGGGGGAATCTTTATACAGTGTATATGTATATGAAATCACCACAATATTCACTTTAAATATCTTACACTGTAATTTATCAATTATACCTCAATAAAGATGAAACTTTCAAAAAAATCTACTCTAGAAAAATGGATAAGCTATGCTTCAACAAATTAGTTTTATGGATATTCATGGAAAGCCATGAAATGGAGAGGAGAAAATCATTCGTATTCAATAAATAGGGAGAAGAGAAGAAATCTGTGGATGAGTGGTAGAAAATTTGGCTACAGGCAAAAAAGGAATGACTCTATCTGGAAGAGGGCCGGCTGCCTTTGATCTCTTGGGGCTTTCCTGGGAGGAGTATAGCCAGGTCTCTGTCCCTTCTCTAGTCTCACTCAGCTTCTAGGGAACCAGGTAAAGGTTAGAAGCAGCTACTTGTTCCTTCTGCTGTGTACAGGGTTGTTGGAGGCCTCCATAATGGGAGAAGGGACTACCTGCCCCAGAACAAGATGACAGTGTGATTAGAAGAGATCATGGAGGAAGAAGATACTGGCCCTAGCTGCAGGAATTTCACTTTGGCTCTAGATAGGAAAGAGTGTAAGCAGTGACTAGAGCAGGTTGGGATACTAGTGGCTTCCACAGCCACTGAGACTCCTGAGTGTCCTCTCCATTCCCCATCCCATACCTACTGCTATCCTGCCTCAAAGGAGAAAAAACTGCATGAGCTGAGATTCCAACTACTATTTGTGGGGAATCAGCTGAAAACAATTGGATTCACTACTATTGTAGGGTTATTTCTTCCCCAGCCTGGAGGTCAGGAAAATTCTTGTTATATTACTTTACTTCCTAAGAATACAACTAATTTCTTTGCCTTCTTTTCATGCTCTTTGGATTCCACTCCCACCCTATCAGACAAGAAGATGGATGCATATGGGTGGTTATACTTTTTTTGTGGTCTGTTCATTCCTTTGCTTGGATATTACATCCTTGTGCAGAATGTATTTTCTCTCTATGCAATCAAAGCATCTTTTATGTTTGAATAACCCAGTGAAAGGAAGAGGTGTTAGCCTTGTGTTATTAAAGAAAAGAAGAAAAAAAAAGCCACTCTCAGAATCAAATGTGGAAAAGGCAGACAAAAAGAAAATCTAAAATATAAGAATTATTTGGTTTAGAATACTTTATATTTTAAAACTGTAGATTCGGATTCTCCTTTAGGGCAGGATAAATATCTTCAGAATAAAACGGTATCCTTGTATATGGCAGCTTCTTTGGAGGTTTTTACATGTTCTCACTTTGTGAGGTGAGAGAATGGCTTTGGAGAGAATATTTAACCTAATACTATGTTCAAAATAAAGGATTTAAGAATTTTTTAAAAATTATTAGTATTAAGATAAACCCTAATTCAAGGCCTACTATGGAGTAGTGTACCTGTGGATTGAAGATAGAAGAGACCTGAATCTTCAAGATTCATCTGAAGCATCCTGTTTTTCTTATATGTTTTAAGTCTTGGAATATGGTATGTGGGATAATAAAAACAATGAATGATTTGTTAGCTCAGAAAGTAAAACTTTTGCGGGATGAACTGCTATCATTAAATTTACTTTTGTAAGTCTCTAGAGATTACGAGTACAAACATGATGCTTGTAGATAAAACTACAGATACAATAATAGCAAACTGGTTGTCTGGAAGGTGGTGATGGTGTCTGGGCTGACAGCATGTACATCAGTCATTTCTGATGATTTGTGTTTACCTCTTCCTTTCAGCTCTCTATACTGTGTGTATTTTTTATTTCTTTTTTTAGACTCATTTGCAGAGACATAATTTCACTAGCCAACACACACAAATATAAAAAGCAAGGGGAAAAATTTGTTGCCAAGGAGATCTGGGTTTTATTATGGGGTTCAAATGGCCAGTTAGCCAACAGCAAGCAGCTGTCCAACCAGAGTTTGAGATTGTGTGA
This sequence comes from Pteropus vampyrus, assembly GCF_000151845.1. Lineage (NCBI taxonomy): Eukaryota > Metazoa > Chordata > Mammalia > Chiroptera > Pteropodidae > Pteropus > Pteropus vampyrus. The sequence continues at coordinate 6,091,085 of NW_011888831.1, forward strand.
ATTGTTTATGCATAACTTCTGCTGATTAGGGCACCTGGTCAGAAAAGGGGATCAAAGTGTTGCTGGTGGGAAAAACATAGTTTCACCATGATCAGTATTATTATTTTTTGCACTGGAAGGGGTTCTGATCCAATTGATTACACTGGTAGAAATCTCCTGTGATGTTAAACTTATTTTACTTTGTTCAAGAATAAGATATAAGAATAGCTTGACTATTTTATCCTAGAATAACAAATGAGAAGTAATTTTCAACTTTTCTTTTTTAAAATTTTACTCTTTTGAGTTGCTTATTTGAGGAGAAATGAGATTTGCAGTAATCTTGGGTACAAAGGCTATTTTTAAAATTAGCTTTATCATTTACTGAGTGTTTCTCATCATGGCTGCACATTAAAATCACCTTGATCTTTTAAAATAATTTAATAATAGGGTCTCTCTCCCCACCGTCCAGTTAAATCAAGATCTGTGTGAGTGGGATCCTGGTATTGGATTTTTTTAAAATGCTCCCAGGATTATTCTAATATGAATCAAGGATTAAGCACCACTTTTTAAACTCTAGCTATGCTCATTTTTGCACCTCCAAATCAGAGCTTCTGTCTGCGACATGTTAACATGTCTTTCTTCGAAGGGCTGATAAAATGTTATATTGACTAGAATTATAAGAGTTGACAGCATACATTTGATAGCTCAGGTACAACATAATTAACATCTATTCCTTAGCTAGGCATTTGTTAAAAGAGGAGTAAGGCTCTGAAATTAGGTGATTCACAAATCCTCAGTAATCCTGTGACAATGAAAGGTAAAGTTTTCTATGAGGTTATTACTCTTCCTGTGTCAGTACTGCTGGGAGCTCACATAAAGATGAAGAAGTAAAGAGCACTTATTGAAATAAAATATACTGAAAAGCACACTTTATGTATATCTTGATGAATTTTCACAAATCGAAGTGTTCACAAAGACATCAAGAAGCTGTGCAACCTTTACCTAGATCAAGAAATGGAGTATTATCATTCCTCTCCACCAGTTCTCTCTTCCACCAACTCCCCCTACCTTTGCTCTCTTCCAATCACTACTCATCCTCCCAGCCATCATTCCCCAGAGATAACCAGTATCTTGACTTCTTGACCACATGATTTTCATGTGAGCATCAGGCTATGTGCTTTAGAGCAGGGATCCTCGACCCCTGGGCTGCTGACTGGTACTGGTTAGTGGCCTGTTTAGAACCAGATCACACAGCAGGAGGTGAGCAGTGGGTGAGCGAGCAAAGTTTCATCTGTATTTGCAGCCATTCCCTAGCGCTAGCATCACTGCCTCAGCTCCACCTCAGATTATCAGGCATTAGATTCTCATAGGAGCATAGGTCCCAAAAAGATTGGGGATTGCTGCTTTAGAGGACCCTCCTGACCTCCAGAATCAGCTCGACATCACGTTTATAATAGTTTAAGAGCTCAGGCTCAAGGTTCAGACAGCCTGGGTTAGAATCCCACTGCATACTGGCTTTGTGACTCTACTTCTCTAAGGCTCACTTCCCCCATCTGTAAAATGGAGATAATAATGGTACTTGTTTATAGAGTTGTTATAATTAAATGAGATAATTTATGTAAAGTATTTAGGGAGCCTGGTACATTATCTGTGCTGAGAGAAAGGACAGATACAAGATTCCCTAGTGTCACCATCTCTTCAACAGAGTCAGAACAATGCTACTGTTATTTATGGGCACAATTAAGTTCATAGTCCAACCCCGGAGAGAAGGAGGAGGAAAAAGTGGGCATTCTTCACTATCCTTGATTTAACTTGCATGACTAACTTGTAGCAGCTTCTAAAATATGTTATTTAAATTCATAAAATGACTATTGAAAGGCCAAAAACTTTCTCTTATGAATCTTTATATTCTCCACAGGGCCTACCACAGTAATTTGCAAATTGCACATAGTTAATGGCTTGGCTAAAAGAATCTAAAAATGCTTCAGGCACACCATGCTTTCCTGTACTGGATTTGTATTGGTCAGAATTCTGGTCCTTCTTTTGACCAGCGACATATTTTTGAGACATCTGGCATAATAAGACAGAGAATATAGCCAGTGAAATAATTGTAGGTAGAAACAAGGAGCCTAATTTACAAAATCAACCAAATAACAAACTCCAACTAGCTAAGCTGTCCTTTCATAATATGAGGCAGGACTTTCTCAGACTCTCTACCCCCCTACCCCCCCCTGATTATAGCTTGGAAATAATTTACCCTTTGGAAGGTAATAAGACAATTTATTGAGCACTTACTATTTTCCAGACATGCTAAGTGATTTACATACAATTTAATGTTGAATCCAAGTCTTTTAGTATTTCTCGTTTAAAGCTGAAGAAACAGAGGTTTGTTTAAAGTATGTGACATGCTGGTGGTAATAGCCAATTCTGCCTGACACTTCCTGCTTGAGCTCTTAACCTTATGCTGGATTGCCTTTGCCCTTGAATGGAATATTTTTATTCTGGTGCTATGAGGTCAGGGGCAAATGGAATAGTGGTTCTCAGCTCTGGCTTTGCACCAAAATAATTTGTTGACCCTTTCAAAAACAGACACTCAAATCTCACTTTTGGAAGTTTCTCATTCAGTGGATCTTGGATGAGTCTCAACATCTTTATTCTTTCCAAAGCTCCATAGGTGCTTCTTCATTTAGCCAGAGTTGAGAATCGTGGTTCTTAGAAATTCCCTAGGGTAGAATTAAATTAAAGATTTGGGAGCATCCAAAGACTGATTTTGGAATATTACAATGACACATTGTTATTAGAAGTGTAGAGGAGGAGATAGCTTAATAACAATCAGGTTTCATGTTTCAGGGAGTGAGTAAGACAGTATTTATCACTGGAAATTGGATATATCACTGAGATATTTTATAGCCAGATTAATTCTCCATTCTTTCTATGAATTTCTCGAGTGTACTCAAGCACAGTCTTTCTCAACCCTAGTTTGCCCTCCCAGATATCTGTTTTCTCAGTGCCTGGGGTGGAGTCCTAGTGAAGTTGCAGTTTCAAAGCTATTAGACAAGAACTGCTACCCCTGGAGAGGGCGGTAGGTGGCCCTGTTTAAAACAATGTCTTGGGAGAGTTGTAAATTTAACAAATTCTTGATCTTGATGGGTCTTGTCTTCTGAGTTCTTCTTAATGCCTTTTGTTTATTTTTTTGTCATTTTACAGTGTGCTTTGGCAGCAGGGAAGGGTTAGTAATTCTTCCTTTCACTTTAAAATTAGGAAAGTTGAGTTACAAAGACTATGACTTGCTGAGAACTATAACTGAAATAATGGCTAACATTTGTTGAGCATTAACCATGTGCCTGCTAAGTGGGCTTCCAGAGCTTTTTGCTAATTGCCGGGCTCAGTATTGCATGCAATGACTATTTTGTAGTACATGAAGTAGGCAACACTGAGCAATTACTCCCACCCTGATAAGAGCTTTTCCAGTGAATCACTTAAGGCAGGGATCCCCATCCCCGGGCCACAGATCAGCATGGTCAGGTCTGTGGCCTGTTAGGAACTGGGCTGCACAGCAGAAGGTGAGCGGCAGCAAGCAAGCAAACCTTCAACTGTATTTGCAGCCGCTCCCCAGCATTAGCATCATTGCCTCAGCTCTACCTCAGATCATCAGGCATTAGATTCTCATAGGAGCACTGGTCCTTGGTACCAAATAGGTTGGGGACTACTGGCTTAAGGAATCTTTCTACCTCATAGCATCCCCGTATAAGGATTTCATAAACAGGTTGGCACCCTTAGAAAGTATACAAATAAAATCCCACTCCCATTTGACAAGAGAAATAAAAGCCAATTGAAGCCAAATAAGCTTTTGATTTTTATATTGCTTACATCATGTTGCCCTTAATAAACAAATTTCTTTTTCTTAAAAAAAGAAAAGAAAAATATATTAAGTAAAAGTTTAATGAATATGTTTGGTAATAGGAGACAATAATGGTTAAATGAATTATGGTAATATTAACTCATGAAGTTAATGAAAAACATGAAAACTATAGTTTAATGAAAAACATGAGAACTATAGTTCTATAAGAAATAGTATATGAAATGTTAAGTGACAAAAGTAAATAAAATGAAAATTTTTCATTTCTACCTTACTCTTAGGACAAAATAAGTTACAGATGGATCAGAGAATTAAATGTAAAAAAAAATGGCATTACAAGGAAGAGCATATAGAAGAAACATTTTTTATAATCTTGGAGTATGACACAAAACCCAAAGCCATAAAAGAAAACACAGATGAATTCAAATACATAAAGTCAGAAATTGTACATTAAAAGCTTCTATAAATAACATCGGAAACATATTAAGAAAAAGATTTTTAACACATGACAAAGCTAATTTCTATAATACATAATGCGTTCTACACATTTTTAAAGATCAGAAACAATAGAATGATGCAAAAGAAATTAACAAACTTTAACAGAAAAAGATATACAAATGGCTCTTCAACATATGAAAAGATATTCATTAGTCCTTGTAAACATTTTTTACCTCTCAGATTGGTAAATATCAAAAAAAAAAAAAAAATTTGCTATTGCATTGTATTGGCAGAGGGTAGTGAAAGAGGCATTGCTATATGTGTATTGTTGGTAGAATGTAAATTAGAATAACCTCCATGGAGGACAATTTGGAAACATCTATCAAAATTCTGAATGCCCATAGTATTTGTTCCAGAAAGTTTCATTAGTAGAAATTTATCCTCTAAAAATATTCCTCTATTTATGAAATTTCATATTTGAATTTTGTACCATATGCATGTGTTACCTACTTTTTTAACCTACTTTTTTAAATACTAAAACCATTTAAAAGAGGGTGGGGGACAAAATTTCATAGCCATCATTTATTCATTCCACAAATATTATTTTAAAAGAAAGAAGAAAAAGATAGCGCTTTTTCTTTCTGCCTAAAACCTAGAGAGACAGATAGATAAATAAAATTATTGTGGTAAGTGTAATAATGGAGTAGATGTGTATGCTAAGTATAGTTGTGGCACAAGAAGAGAATAATCCATTCTTTGCTTGATATGTCAAGTTTAAAAATGAAAATTTACATATATACTCTGATTACAACTACATAAAAGCTATATATAAACAAATAACAAAGAGGAATTGAAACTCACAGAGGAAGACTTAAATATACGAGTTTCATTCAGTTGGTGAGGATATAAAGGATTTTGGAGTATCTAAGTTGTATTCACATTTTAGAATCAAGTTTTTGATTATTTACTTTATATTTTTAAAAAGTAAAGTAATCTAGGATTCTGTAGATTTTCAGCTCCAGTTTAGCATCTCTTACTTGTACTCTTAAAGATGAGAAGATAGGAAATACTGCATTTGCCCCCAAGTTAATACAGGGGATAAACTTATTACCACACACACCTTTCTACTTTTATCCACTATTTAGGCGTGAATCTCTCCAGGCTACTATGAAAAGCCTTAGAACTGATTAGTGTACAGGTTTTATCTGTATAAGTGTTTAATTATCTTCAGAGGGGGTTTCTTTCTAAATTTTTTGGTATATAACTGCCTTTTTCTTTCCCAAGCAACTTCTTTAACACTAGCAGACCCTTACCAGAGCCATTTTTAGATGCCTTAAAGGTGAGCTGCAGAGCAGCCAAGACTATATTAAGCAAGAATTTATGGCCTTTCCTGTTATGAGCTACATATAACAAGTAAATACCAATTAAAATCCACTGGAACATTAATCAAATGTGATGTTGCTGTGTCATAATACTTTAAATTCTACCATATGAAGTTACGTCCAGGTCTTATGATCAGCTCCATCTCTCATTAAGTCATATTTTAAAGCACTACTGCTTCATTTCCGTCTCCATTTGTGGATTTCATTGGTCTGGTTCTGTGCCTCTATCTTGAACTATTTAAACTGGCTCAGTCTGGAGCAGTGGAACCAGGCACAATACCGAAAAAAGTGGAGCAGAACTGGCCTCGATACTTCCTTCACTGCCTATAGTCACACTTCCTTGCCTGACCCCTATACCTTAAGGACATGACCTTTTCATTTCTTATGTATACCTTTTATTCAGTTATTCTTTCAGCAAATATGTACAGCATACTTCCTATGTGCTAGGCACTCTGCTGTTTGCTGGGGATATAGCAGTACCTATAACAAACATGATGCCTCCCTTTGAAACTTACGTTCTAGTAAGGAAAGGTGGTGTCAAACAGCTAATTATGTGGTGAATTTTTAAGTTATAATTCTGAAAAGGGGAAAGTACACCATACAATGAGAATATAGCAAGCCAGGACCTGAGCTGCTTAAGTGTTAGTGATCAAAGGAGGGCTTACTTGGAGAACTGGTGTTTTGAATTCTGCTCTAAAAAGTGAGTCAAAGTCAACTAGAGAAAAGCTGAATGGAGAGAGTAGGGAAGGAAATACAGGTCAGGACACTTATGGCATGTTTAAGGAGCTGAAAGAATGCCCATGAGGTTGGAACATAGAAAATAAGAGAGGAAATGCAAGATGATGCTGGGAAGGTCAGAAAAGGCCAGATGGTGCAGAGTCTTGTAAGCTAAATTAAGGATTTTAGACTTAATTCCTCAGACAATAAGCCACTGAAGAGTTTTCAGTTGACGAGTGAGAAGGTTAACATTTTTGAAAGGTCTACCCGGCTTTACTTTGGAGAATGGACATCTGTTAAGTTTATTTTAGCCATAGACAGTTGGGACTTCATTTTTCTGTGATTTGATTTGGTTAACCCATTCATTGGGGTTGGAGCTCTTAATAAGAGAGAGGTTAATGGAAAGGTAGTGTGGCATGGTGGTGAAGAGTGTGTGACCCTGGATAAGTTACTTCTGTAAGTGTCAATTTCTTTATTCAAAGAATGAATATAATAGTATACCTGCTTCATGGGGCTATTGTGATGATTAAATGAGATACTGTCTGCAAAACACTTAGATTAAGGCCTCCTGGCACATAGTAATCCTGTAATAAATGTTAGCCACTGTAACAGTCTAACAATCTCAATCTGTTCCTCTGAGAATTACCCATTCTTGGTGGCCCTTGGAGTAGTTTTCCATCCATAAATCACATGTGGACTTGTCTAGCCACCATCACTGCACTATAGGAATCTAGCCTATTTAACTAGTAGAGAAACATCATGTATGAAGTTTAATTTTACAAATGTCTTTTGGAGATGAAAATGGAAGCTGAGGAATGGTTGCTTGCTTTAACCCTAGCTATAGTTTTGCTTTGAAGCTTGCTTTTTACAAATACCAATGAGTGGGTTCTGACACTTGCAGGAAACTCAACAATGTAGTTTGTTGCTTGGAAACATCTGTTTCCCACAATACTAGGTAACTACTGTGTGTAATTATACTGCCAAGCAAAACTTCAAGTTGATCAATGTTAATTGTTGACAGTATTTGAAACGTTAATAATGTCTCCCCATAAACTGCTTTTCCAAAAAAGATTGTTCCAGTTTTACAAAAGATTTAAATGCCATTGATTTCTTCATTCAGTGAGATATAAGTCTAGGTCTGGAAGCTAGGCGGGATCTTCTAATTTAATATTTTCTAGAAGTTAGTACATAGAAAGTGTGTTTTCTCTGATGCTTTAAAATTTGCCACATTACATGCTTACAGAAATTCTCACTGTCTGACTTTTGTTATCTTTAGCCTATTCTCCAAAATTGTACATTTCTGCCTTTGATCCATTGTGGATCTAGGGAAAAGAGATAAATCATACTATCTTTATATGAGGCCTGGAGAGTTTTAGGTAGGTGGGAATCTGTTCTAAAAGTTTGCAGTGGATTCAGAACCTGCCCAGAAAGTCGTTTTGTGTGTGTGTGTGTGTTTAAATTTGTCTTCTAGCTTGATAACATAGAGGGCAGGATTTGAAAAGGAGTTTTGCTGCCAAGTGCTACAAAGGAAAAAATTTTAAGTTTCTTATGTAGTCAATGAGAGTTCACTGCAATCAAGTTTACTTACTAAATTTATCAGAGACTTCCTGTGGTAAGATGGTTCACTGATGGTGAATAATTCCATTTTTAAAATATAAGTGAGCTTTATGTGTTGTTTTTTTCTCTGTCCACATCATGGCAGCAGGGAGGGTGTTGACTGAGAAAGGAATTGGCCAAAAATAGTGCTTTACCCAGCTGTTACAGGAAGATAAACAGAGGTTCTACCACATATAACTATCTTCTTTAAAATGATTAAGTAATACGTATATAGCATTACTACTAAAACCTAAGTGGGGTGGTCTTATGTTGATCTAGAAAAATGTTCACATACAGACACTGTAGCTATGTTGGTTTTTTAATATACTCTATTCTGTTTTTGTTTTTCTTTCATTGTTTTATGTTTGCCCCTCTCAACTTCAAGAAGCTATACTGAAGAGTGCACCAAGTCACAGTGTATGCTACCTGGAACTTCCTGAGAACTGAGCATTTTATTCTTGCTGAAAATTTTTTACCCAATTTTAGAAGAATGACACATGGGAAAACCAACTTTATTTTATTGCTGTTGATTATTACTTAAAATAGGAAAAGGAACTTAATCTTTTCACTTCTTCATCAACCACTTAGTATATGCCACACACTGTTCTAGTTGCTTGGGATACATCTGTGAACAAATCCAAAAAGCACTGCCCTATGAAGCTTATAGTCTGATGATTGTTGCCATTTTACCTTTTGCCTCTGCCAAATAAGTACTGGATTCAAATCCTAGCACAACCAAATGTTGTCTGTGAACTTGGAAAGTCATTTCTCCCTCTTTGATCCTTAAAATTGTAAGCCTAGTAATCCTGTTGTCATGTTATCATTCATTTGGATGTCTTAAAAATCATGCATCACATTGGTTCTTGTTAATTGCTTGGATTTGTACTCAGAGTAGCCTTACGCAAAATAACTTAAAGAAATTTTGTCCCAGGATTTACCTGTATATGCTCCCTGGTGTGTTTTTACAACTGATCTGAATTAACATCAGCAACATTTTGTATTATGAAAGCCAAGGCCACATGAGTTTATGTTTATAGAATTTAATCTTATACATGTCATCAAAGTTGGGAATGATGGAGGAAATGAAATGACAGTTTTCTGAGTAAAATAGCTGCTGCTTTTCTTTCCTTTTGCGAGCCTATCTGTTCTATTCCATGCGATTCTGCTGGGACCAATAATCACCTGGCCTTGCTTTTCTATCACTGAGATGGTCATGTCTGCAGACCCATGTCAGGCTGGTCAAAGTACCCCTTTTGCCTAGACACTATAATTGGTTCAGGGTAGCACATGACCCAAGCAGGGCCAATGAGAGTCATGTTGAAAGATAGGTACAGATGCTGGGGGTAAAAAAGTTCTTTTTTCTGTACTCTGATTAAGAAGATGATAAGTGTTTGGCGTGATTAGTGAAGAATAAGAAGGAAGCATAGTCCAAAGAGAGGGAGAGCGGGGAAAATAACATCATCAAATTTCTGAATCCTCCTTGGATTTACCAGTTATGTGAACCACTACTACTACCTTTTTTTGTTTTTCTGAAGTCAGATTGTTTGTGACTGAAACCATCTTGTATAATACAGTATCCTTACTTATTACTGTGATAGTCATTTGTGTTTGCCAATATTTCTGGTTCTCCTTATTCCAGATACTGGTAGGATAATACTATCTAGGGGAGTTGGGCATGGTCATGTGACTGCTTTGGCAAATGAGCTATGTGACTTCTGTCACTTCTAGGTGGAAGCCTAGAAGTCTTAGCTAATGCATGATTCATTATATTTCATTCTCCTTGTCATAGTGATCAGCCATATCCCAGATGAGAGGGTAACATGGAACAGTATCTCCACCAACCTGCATGTAGCATAAATGAGAAACTTATTATTTTAAACCACTAAGATTTTTTAAATTTATTTTTAATTAGAGTTGAAATACAATATTATATTAGTTTCAGGCATATGGCATAGTGATTAGACATTTATATACCTTACAAAGTGATCACGATAAGTCAAATACCCATCTGACACAATATAGTTATTACTATATTACTGACTATATTCTCTATGTTATGCTTTACATCCCCATGACTAATTTTATAACTGGCAGTGTATATTTTTCAATCCCCTTCACCTTTTTTGTCCATCTCCCCTGTCTGGCAACTATCAGTTCATTCTCTGTGTTTATGAGTTTGTTTTGGTTTTGTTTGTTTGTTTTGTTTTTTAGAGTCCACATATAAATGAAATCATGGTATTTGTCTCTCTCTGTCTGATTTATTTTACTTAGCATAATACCCTCTAGGTTCATGCATGTTGTCTCAAATGCCAAAATTTCATTCTCTTTTATGGCTGAATAATATTCCATTATATATGTGTACACCAGGGTGGGGCAAATGTTATTAGCCAGGTTAATGGAGAATGACATATTGTACCCACTTGTGCCAGGCTAGCTAGATGGGAGAAGAGCTCAACTACGAACAATGTTGCCCACAAGTGCTTCCATCTCCTGAGAGAGTTCCCACCAATCCCTGTCCTTCCAGCCCTCACCCTAAAGTTAGTCCATTTAATTCCTCCCCATTTGACCCAGACTCTTCTCAAACTGCTACCCGTGCTCTGGAGCATGGAGCAAGTGAGTTTGTTCATGAACTCTTTCAAATATAGCATCACAGTCTCCCACAACCCTTTGTCAAACTCGGATATAATCCCCACTGGTATTCAAAGCCAGATGTTATAGGGACTCTGCTTCCTGGTACAAGTGCCGCTGACTGGAGAGCCCATTGTAGGGATCGGACCCTCACTCCTCAGCGGGGACCTCTGCAGCCAAGATATCCCTCTTGTTTATTCATCACCATACCATGGATATGGGACAGCCACTCTGACTGATACATTTTCTTTATTAAAATATTCTAAGTATTTCAGGTGAAAAATATTTTAATATGATATCTAAAAACACTAATGTCCACAGAATAAAATTATTAAAATATTTAGTATATGAAGTTATTCTAGTTCAGTATTAAGCTATAGTCTGTAAGCAAACAATTGTACTTCCTGGTTTACCATACAGGAACTAAATTTGCTTTTAGAGCTGTAATCTCTGACCAAATTATAGTTGCCTTGTTTCATGTTATGTGGCAGGACAAAGTCTATAATGACAGGTGTTTATAACTCATACTATGTAAGCACTCTAGCCTTGCCCATGACAATTTCTCTTATGTGGCCAGGACAATGATGACATCTCTGTAACCAGGCCTTGCTATCTAAAAATAGAGAAACCAGACAGGTAGGAGGAAATGATTCAAGGACAAGTTGAACAGAAGCCTGATTTGCAGCCATGTAGTATCAGTATGGGAGCCTTGAAATTAACATAGCCTTTGGGAGATAACCATCAAGGAAGGTGCCTGTAGTCTACAAAGTGAGTGTATAATACAGGTGGCAGTGAGCTCTGTGGACATGAACATCCTCTTTGAGGCAATGCCATTTGTTCATGTCACATAAATATCCTCTTTTCTCCAACCCCAGCAAGATTTTTCACTGAAATTTTAGGGAATATTTTGCTTGAAAAAATTTTAGGGAATATTTTGCTGAGGGGGGCGGGCGCTGTGGAGAGAAAGAGAAAGAAAGTAAGAGGGAGAGACAGAGACAGACAGACAGATAGATCATGAGAGATCTTGATCTTCAATATCTGTTGAACTCTCCAGCTCATGTGAAGTGGCAACATAGTCTCATGGGCATAGCACATTTGGGTACTATGATTTTTCTACCTGTGTAATAGAAATAGAAGAATGTTTCCTCTCTTACCTTTGCTTGATTGTATGCATGGGAAAATGTGGTACATATGTATTTGTCAGGACTCTTAGTACAGAGTAATAGAAACTGGTTTACATAGGAAATAAAGGTTATTTGTTGTTGAAAACAAAAGTTATTTGTTGTTTCATGTAATTGTTTCAGCCAATTAGAGTATGACATCCCCTTGCCAGCAGTTGGCTTAAGCAAGAGCGTGCGATCCAGTTCAAAACGGTCAAATGAGAGGGAAGCTGGGGCGTGGGTGGGGGTGCAGGAGGCTTCTCGGAAAATTTTCCTTATACTTAAGAGACAAGGGGAAGAGCTGTTTTCTTCAGCTGACCGTTCTTGGATATACATGTGAAGGATTTGGAATGTGGCAGTCATCTTGGAACTATATTAGCCTGAGAGCAATGCTGACACAATCAGGATGGCAGAGCAAAAGATGGGAAAAAATGCATTCTTGAAAAAGTTCAGCTTTTCCTTATCGTTTAAGCCATTTTTTGGTGGATTTTTTTTTCTTTTATTACTTGAGACTAAAAAACATCCTGAGTAATACATAGAGATATTTTAGGTTCCTCAGACAGAAAAGAAGCTGTTTGCTACATAGTTCCACTGGACCTAGTAGAGTGCCTTGTGCATAGTTGAAGCTCAGTAAACATTTGTCAGATAAATGTGATTGTCCTTATTTGTATTTATAATTGAAGCACTAGAAAAAAACGCCTTTCTTCCCTTTCTCTAACAGTTCAGTACAAAAGTTATTAAATGGGACTAAGCATGATAGGTGTCTTCAGGTAAGCACCAAGGCCTAGTGTGGGTGAGATATTGGAGCCCAAGAAGAGTGAGAAGGTTATTGACATGGAGGAGGTGCCCTAAAGCCAATTGCTAGAGCCTGAGTATAGTGAGGAGGGAGTCCCGATGAGAAGGAAGGATTAAGGAGCAGCCCATATTGAGCCTTAGAGCCTGAAGAATGGGAAGAAGAGGGATATTGGCCCGATGAGAAGTGTCAGATCCTAAGTGGAGTGAGACGATACCTGCTTATATTGGAAACTTTACTGTAATTTTATAATGACACGTATCTAAAATGCACCTCTTTCATTTTTTAATGAAAATTTTACAAATTTTCATTTGTAAAATGAAAACATTTGGCTAACATTTGGCAAACATTTCTAATGTGCCTTTTAAAATATGAAATTACTGTTTAATATATTACATGAAATTTCTTAAAGATGTGTCTGATTAAAGCAACTTCACCTTCCCAGCAAGTCAGCTTATTTTCTATAATGCATAAATTTTGTTAATTATAATCTGCATTTCATCTGTATAGAAAAAAAATATTTTTTAAATCCCCCTCCCCACCGACACACACTTCCACTCCTGACCTACAGATGTTGCCGTCTCCCCTTAAGAATTGGATCTCTGAAGGCGGAGCGTCCCCTCCCACGCGCTGGCAGCGCACACCCCACCAGGCCCCAGCACACCCAGGTATGGGCCGTGGCTCCACTGGGGCTTGAACCCAGGACCTTCTGCGTGTAAAGCAGACATGCTAACCACTACTCAGAAAATATTTTTCATTTTAGTTTTCAATGGAGTAGAACTAAAGTATTTACTTTTTTCACAATTGTACTATGGCACTTTTCAAAAATTTCAAAGGAAACTTGAGAGAAATAGTCTTTTGAGAAAAAAAGATCAGGCTCACTGATGTCCCAAACTCTGATTTTGGAAGCAAAAATTGCGTCTCACCATTAATAGCAATTCAACAGCACAATGTGGTTGTAATCATTTTGCAAATGTGATTAGGTAGTCAAGATTAGCTCCATTTATTAGTGATAAATATGGCCAACCCAGGCCCCACTGTGATCTTCAGGCAGAACTAGAGCCAAGGCCAAGAGCTATATATATTGCCCATTAAATGTGCGTTTATGGAAATGAGGATTGGAGAAAACTAGGATCAGAAGAAAGGAAAGTAAAAGAGTATCTCGCTCATATGAAGTTTTTCTTCAATGATTATATGATATCATTTTTAAAAAGCTTTCCATATCTGGAAATTTATACTACCTCATATTTGTCTAATTTAATGAGGTTGAGGAAGTGCAACACTTGTTAACTAATTAACAATCTCAGGTGACTGAGCTGGTGGAGTGCATGCATATCACTGGAGATGCTAAAGGAGTAGGCTAGTACAAGGAGGTAGCAGCAGTATCTTTGAGTTTAGAGGACAAGATGCATTGAACAAGAGGATATTGGTAATTCTGGCTCTATCTGTGATCATATTAAATGGAGGCTTTGCCCCTACATAGCTACAGTTTGACCCAGATTATTATTTAGCTCTCGTTTTTAGTTTCTTATCACTATGAATTCCAAAGTTTATTAGGTATAACATATTTAGATATTCTTTTCATTATTATTGCCTTGGTTGGCTGGTTAGTTGCTTTGTTTTTAAGTCCTTATTGTTACATAGTGGACCAGAATTTCACCCCCTCCATGGTTTTCATTATTTTGAATTTCAGTTTGCTCATTTTTCCTTTTCTCACTTGGAAACTTTTTTTTCATGATTTATTTGCTCCAATGACTGACTGATGCAATAAATATTTATAGAGTACCTATTAGGTGCTTTATTCTTAATAAATCAGGATAAGATAGAAATATATATAATTATAGTTCACCCTTGAATAATGCTGGAGTTAGGGGTGCTGACCCCCCATGCAGTCAAAAATGTAAGTATAACTTTTGACTCCCCCAAAACTTAACTACTAATAGCCTACTGTTGACTGGAAGTCTTACTGATAACATACAGTCAATTAATACATATTTTGTGTGTTATATAGATTACATACTGTATTATTATAATAAAATAAGTTACAGAACATGTTAAAATCATAAGGAATAGAAAATACATTTACAATATTTACTGAAAAAAATCCACGTGTAAGTGGAACCTGCACTGTTCAAACTCAGGTTATTCAACAGTATAATTCAAGGAAGAAGATAAATTCAAAAAGAGCAGGAATTTAGAAAAGGAGAGCTCATACCCAATTGAGGGATATCAGAGACTTTAGGATTTTTCATGATTTTTCTTCCTAAAAAGCAGAAACCAAATCCTTGATGAAAGAGAGTCAAAGGAAAATATGGTTTTGACTGAGGCATTTCCCTGGGAGATGGTGCTAAGAATAAATTGAAATGGTTTGGAATTCTGAATGGACTCTTTCGGATGCTTATAGATGGTATAGAAGAGAAAAATGGAAGTGTCTGGAGTTCTTATGGTTGACAGTTTCCCCAAGTAGCAGAGGTAGAACTTGCTGCATAGTTCAAGGACCCCTAGGAAGAGAGAGGAGGCAAGGAGCTGAGTTCAGTCTAATCTGAATTTCATATGTATTGAAATATTTTTTATTTTTCTAGTTAATTTTCCAATAGGCTTCTTTATAATTTAAAAGCCACAGTCTACATTAATGTCCTCTGGTTGAGGTAGCCTCCAGGACAGCACTCATATCAGAAATTCAATGGAAGTATTTTTAAATTTGTTTTATTCAGTAAACCAATTATAAGGGATGAAAAGAAGCCTTGAGGAATAACTCCTAGAAAAGAATTGGGGTTTTTACTACACAGAGTATAATAGTTGGGATCTGGGGCATGCTGTTAATGTATATGCATGATAAACACCAGTAATACTATTTTATTTCCCAACTATTTGTAGTTGCAATTTTACTTTTGCTTATGTGATTATTGGATTTCTTCTTATCAGACTGAAGCAGGAATTGGATCTGTTTTATTCTCAACACCTAATACAGTGCCTGGAGACTGGAGTGACTTGAGATATTTCTCGAATAAATAGGCATGTAGATCTGAAGGATCATATCCCATTTTTCTGTGGTAGATTCATTTTGAAGAATCTAAGAGTGTTGAGTCATAGAGAAACAGATTTTGCTTTTCTTACATAAGCTTTTTTTGGTATTGCTTTTTTTAAAAATAATTTTATTTATTTAAATTAGTTTCAAGTATATAGTACATTGGTTAGACATCTATAATGTTCATAAAATGATCCCCTCAATTGCTCCCTCCCTCCCCTGGCTCTCCACTTAGCCATCATGATACTAACTGCATTCCCTCTGCCATGCTCCCTGTGCCCAACTATCAACTACTAATTTGTACTTCTTTAACCCTTCACCCCATTCTCCCAGCCTCCCAACCCCCCTCCCCTCTGTCCATCACCAAATTGTCCACTATATTTGTGAGTGTGTTTTTAATTAGTTTGTTCTTTTTGTTCCCTAGATGCTACATATAAGTGAAATCATATGGTATCTGTCTTTCTCTGTCTGACTTATTTCACTCAGCATAATAACCTCTCGGTCTATCCATGTCATTGCAAATGGTAGGATTTCATTTTTTTCAATGGCCGAGTAATATTCTATTGTATATATGAATCATAATTTCTTTATCCAATTGTCTGTTGATGGGCATTTAGGTTGCTTCCATATCTTGGCTATTGTAAATTGTGCTGCCATGAATATTGGAGTGCATAGATCTTTATGAATTATTGTCTTACATAAGCTTTTTGAGGTATAGAACTAAAGTTAATTTGCAACCTGTGGTATCCCCTTTAGTTTACATTTATTTTGCTTTACATTATTCACATCACTATTGTCATTGGTCTTTATTTTAATCAATATGAGGGCAAGAACCATGTCTTTTGAATTAGTTTGCCCAAACCCCCTGGTATGAAAATGTCATGGGACTAGTTAGTGCAAAGTAGAGTGGTTTAAAAGTAGATTTGTTTTACTTCACTACAGAGATGTTTTTAATATTGCTTATATTTTACTTATGTGAAACTGTTTTAAACTCTTTATTTATGTAGGCCAAGAAAAAATATTTATGATCCCAGCATTGATTGTTAAGTTATCTATGCAATGGAGTTGCTCTGAAGCAGCGGTCCCCAGCCTTTTTTGCACCAGGACCAGTTTTGTGGAAGACAGTTGTACCATGGACCAGGGCGGCGGGGTGCAGGAGTGTTTTGGGATGATTTAAGCGCATTACATTTATTGTGCACTTTATTTCTATTATTATTACATTGTAATATATAATGAAATAATTATATAACTCACCATAATACAGAATCAATGGGAGCCCTGTACTTGTTTTCCTGCAACTAGATGGTCCCATCTGGGGGTAATGTGAGACAGTGACACCCAAAGTATGTTGCTTACAACCAGTCTACACCTTAATCTCAGTTTGGTTGCTGTCACTGCAGAAAACCCTGCTTCACAAAGATAGGATGTTGGAAATGGAAGCAGGCTTTCCACTGCTTTTGTGGCAATCTCAGGATATTCCGCCTTGACTTTAATCCAGAATGTATGGAGATTTGAAGTTGTCTCAAGCATACTTTTAAGGCTACAGACATTTGTGATCTCAAACAGTTGATCCTCTTCTAGCAAAGACAGAGTCAATTCACCTGGCTTTTTCACAAATGGATTGTGGATCCATTCTTTCCCAGTTTGAGGGTCTTTTGTGGTTGGGAAGAAATGCTCAAACTCTATTGCACCAGCTGGGAGAAAGAGGGCTCTGGCTCACTGTCTTTCAAAATGTCTGTTAATGTTTGAAACATGTCAAAAATCCCAATGTTCACTTGTCGCCCCCATAATTCCAGTTTAGCTTTGAATGTAGCCATTTTATCTGCCAACTTGAACACAGTTGTCATTCTCCCCTGATGTGACAGATTGAATTGGTTAAGCGGGTTGAATATGTCACACAAGTAAGCAAGTTTTGAGACCCATTCTGTGTCACTGAAATGTGCTGCCAGTGGTGACTGTTTTTCTAAAATCTTTGGAGTGGCTCTCATAACTCAGAAACTCTGGCCAGGGATCTACCTTTAAAAAGCCATTTCACTTCTGTGTATAAGAGAAGACATGTGTGCTCTGCGTCTGTCTCCTCACAGAGCTGCACGAACAGATGTGTGTTAAGGGCATGTACTTTAATGTGGTTGATAATATTAATCACATCCTGCAAAATGTTGTTAAGTTCAAGGGACATTTTTCAGCTAGCTAGCATTTCTCTATGGATGACACAGTGCATAGACTCACATTCAGAAGCTACTTCTTTGACCCGAGCAGTGAAACCAGAAAGCCATCCAGTCATGGCAGCCATTCCATACATATACCGACACAAAATGACCAATTCAGTTTTCCTGATAGGTAATCATTCAAAGACTTAAATAGTTCTGCAGTTGTGTTGTTGGTTGGCAAGAAAAGTACACATAACATATCCTCATGCACATTCTCCTGAAAGATACATTGCACAAAAACAAACATTGTTGCCTTGTCATCGACATCGGTAGACTCATCAACCTGGATTACGTACCACGGTGACTCATTAATCCTCTCTAACAATTGTGCCTCAATATCCTCTGCTATTTCATCAATTTGTCTAGTTATGGTGCTGGCCGAAAGAGGAACACATGCCACCTTTTGAACTGCAACCTCTCCTAAAAGTTAATTACAAATGTCTTTAGCAGCAGGCAGGATCAACTCTTCACCAATAAATAGTAAAGGGCTTCTTAGCTTTAGCAATGTGGTTAGCCACTAAGAATGATGCTCTCAGTGCAAACACATTTGATGAAGTGGTAGCCTTCAATAATTACTTCTGTTCTTCATGTTCACTTTTTCTTTCTTTTTCAAAACTCCAAAGCCTTGTCCTTTAATGCAGGGTGCTTGGTCTCCATGTGGCAAAGCAATTTTGAAGGTTTCACGGTTTTGTTGGATAGCCAGTCACCACATATTATACAAAGCAGGCTTGGAGAATGTGAATCAACTGTTGCAATGAACCTATAATTTAAGTAGGATCCTTGGTATTTTCTTTAAATGCAGCTTTCTTTTTTGGCAGTCTCATCATTGGTTCTTTCTCCCTTTTCAAAGAAGCTCTCCAGTGATGTTTGTTTTTTGCTCATTTTGGCTAGGGTTAGCTTGTGGGCTTACCAAAACTGTGACTAGGACAAGTGTGTAGTGCAGGAAAGAGGAATAGAGGGAAATGGTAAATAAAATAATAGGTGGGCCACGCGCACACTAAAATAAGGGTTGGATTCTGACTTAAAGCCTTCCACCAGATGCAGCTGTACAATTGAAGTACATCAACTCACATGCCACTATAAAGCCTGCCACCAGATGCAGCTTAATTGTCACTTGCCACTCGCTGATAGAGTTTTGATATGAGTCTGCAAGCAATTGGTTTATTATGGTCTCTGTGGAGTCAAACCTCTCTGCTAATGTTAACCTGTATTTGCAGCCGCTCCCCAGCACTAGCATCACCACCTCAGCTCTACCTCAAGTTATCATGCGTTAGATTCTCGTAAGGAGCGCACAACTTAGATCCCTCGCATGCACAGCTCACAGTATGGTTTCTGCCCCTATGAGAATCTAATGCCTGATGATCTGAGGTGGAGCTGAGGCAGTGATGGCTAGTGCTGGGGAGTGGCTGCAAATACAGATGAAGCTTTGCTCACTTGCGGGCCACTTATCTCCTGCTCTGAAGTCCGTTTCCTAACAGGCACAGACCAGTACTAGTCTGTGGCCCAGGGGTTGGGGACCCCTGATCTAAAGGCTGAGGATCTGATCTGAATATATTACATAGCTTTCATAACTATCCCAGGTAACTATCTATGAATGATTGCTTGCTTCCCATTTGGGTTATGCAGAGTATTCATTTCTGTGACTCCTCAAAGATATGGAAATTGAAAATTATCACCCCATAAAAACTCAGTTCCATGATGTAGTCTCTGTGGAAGCACTTGAGGTTGATAGTGACTATACTTTACACATATGTTCATATAACAAACATAGGTATAACTGTAAGCCACTATTGATTTTCTTCAAAGCCTATAAACCACTATTGATTTTCTTCAAAGCCTATTTTTTAAAAAAATTTTGGTCTCTTAGATCTTATAGAAAATATAACATGAAAGCATTTTGTATGTCATCTTAATTCATTTTGATAGTTTGTTTTTTAAAATCTACAGCATACTTTATAGCTACTATTTTATTCAGTTTAGGTTGACTCTGTTTAAGTTATATGAAATAGTAATGTGCAATATTTCATTTTACCAACACTGAGTAGTCTTGGTTATTTTCCTTTCATGGGATAATAAAGGCATTGTTTATCAGGAAAGTTATGGTTTTTAGGAAATTAGACAGTAATAAATATTTCCTAGTAGTTGCTCAAAGGTGTTTACTGACCAGGGTATTGTCTGGAGAATGCCTTTTTATAACTACTTTTGCTTCCAGGAATTGTACTTTTATGGCATTGATGGTACCTCTTACTGATTCTTTGAATTTATACATACAGTTAACTCCCTATTAGGATTGTACTGGTTTCTCAAGAAGAAATATTTCACTAATGACAGTGAGGATAGATGTTTTCAAAGGTACGCTTATTTATATTAGAATCCGTAAATAAGGGAGGGGGCATCCTAGTAGATATACCCGTTTTGCCTTTTATTGTTTACCTTTTTTCTTCCCTTTTCCTTCCCAGTTCTATTTAGTTTTGGGTGGGAGGAGAGTCTACATCAAAGAATATATTACTAATATCATAGGATAATTAGCAAAATAATCTATTTCATCATAGGCTTTCTGTAGTTATTTAATTGTCAGAATTCTAATGACCTTAAGCATCATTGACGAGGTATATTCTGAACTCTCTGAGGATGGCAGAAGAGGATTGCTTTGAAAATTGGTTATAACAGATTCTTATGTCCTAAACTGTTAATTGGTGAGGAGGTGGCAGAGAGAGATGCATCAATAATATTTTTTTGGAGTTTAGAGCATTAATATTTTCTAACGTTATCTCAATATATAAAATTCAAAGAAGACCAAGGAGAGACCTTCTTAAGCTTCGTGCAAAATAGAAGAGAAAGGTAAATAGGAGCCTTAGGGAAGTAAAAGTGAGGCTGGAAGAAAAAAATGAGACATTGTGGAAGTAGTTAATGAAAAACAATAAATACTTAAAAGAATGAGTAGCAAAGAAGCTTCTGGGGTGGGTTATATAGTCTGTAAATTGACAGTACATGATGCTGATTTTCAACAAATTGGAGGGGAGATTTAGATGTCTGAGTGCTTTTCTCTTTCTCACTTTACCTTTTTCTTAAACAGTATTTTGTATTCATATAGTTCTAGTTAGACTTACATTAGTGGGGGAAGTGTTGTCTTGTTATGTTAGAGTCAGTGGGTTGTCAAGGTTAACAGAGACTGTGAGTGTAATTAAAATCTTCCTGCATTAAGTTGCCAATTAAACCTGCTCTTTTCTCTGCTTTTTTTGGTTTGTTTGTTTTATTTCATTTTGATTCCACATATAAGTGAAACCATATGGTATTTGTCTTCCTGTCTGACTTATTTCACTTAGCATAATACCCTCTACACCCATCTATGATGTTGCAAATGGCAAGATTTCATTCTTTTTTTATTGCTGTATAATATTCCATTATACACACATGCACATGTGTAAATGCACGCACACATACCACATCAATTTTATCCAGTCATTTATCGATGGACACTTAGGTTGCTTCCATATCTTGACTATTATAAATAACACTGCAATGAACATAGGGGTGCATATATCTTCTCAAGTTAGTGTTTTTATTTGGATAAATACTCAGAAGAGGAATTGCTGGGTCATATATCTATTTTTAGTTTTATGAGGAATACTGTTTTCCATAGGAACTGCACCAGTTTGCAGTTCCACCAACACTGCACAAGTGTTCCCTTTTCTCCATGTCCTCTCCAACATGTGTTATTTGTTGACTTTTTGATAATAGCCATTCTAACTGGTGTAAGGTGGTATCTCATTGTGGTTTTGATTTGTATTTCCCTGATTAGTGATGTCGAGCACCTTTTTGTATGTCTGTTGGCCATCTGTATGTCTTATTTGAAGAAATGTCTTTTCATGCCCTCTGCTCATTTTTTGATTGGATTATTTATTTTTTTGTTATTGAGTTGTATGAGTTTCTTTTGTATTTTGGATATCAACCCCTTCTTGGATATATCATATGAATATATTCTATTCAGTAGGTTGTCTTTCTGTTTTGTTGATGGTTTCCTTTGCTATGCAGAAAAAGCAAGGCATGTTTTCAGTGTAGAAAACTATTAATGATTGATCTTATGCTGTTCTGTGCATTAGCAAGGATCACTAACTAGGCCTAACTTGTATTAGGAATTAGATCACATTCTGATTTATAACTTCATTTTTTCCCCTTCATTTCAGTATCTATGTTTCACTTCAAGTAAGATTGGAGGCTTTGGGTTTGTTTGTTTGTTTAAGTGGCAAATCAACTTTTTCAGCACTTTTGTTTTTCAGTCTTTTGTTTATGGAAGCCAAATAAAGTTAAGTAACATGCCTATAGTCTTAGAGGTAGATCAAGGAATTAGACAAGGAGTCATAAGCATTTGATCTTCTCTCTTCATATGTGTTAACCTATCATACTCCGCAGAATTTAACTTATGTATTAATTGTTCAATACTAGGCAAGGACTGAACGTTAAAGTTACATACAACAATTCCTCTAACAGCAGAGGAACCCCTGGCAGTCTGGGTATATAGAGTTTAAAAGAGCCTATGAAAAGGCTGAAATTTATTTGAATTCTTATGGTTTACTTTAATTTCATGCAAATGTTTATATATCTGTATCCCTGTTACTATAAAAATACTATTTCCCATCAGGTAAAAATGATCATCTGGAAATATGCTTTATATTCATCCTTTGGTTTCAGTAATTTACACCACACTAAAGCATGACCCTGAGGTGCTTGTATCCCAGTTTCAAAAGCACGCTCTAGAGAAAAAGGACATTGAATAGGGTAGAAAAATTTGTGAACTTGAGCTGAGTTCACACGGCTATATAGTAGTTTAGGAGTTGCCATTCAAAGAGGAAGGAAAGGGAATGTGTCATTTATTCAGGCAGCCACATGCCAGCAAAGGCTTTTACTTGTTAATGATATTCCAGCTTATTAATTATGTCTCTTTTAAAACATTGGTTAGATGATATATAAAATCTACTGAATATCTCAGAAGACATCTAATTAAGAAAAAGAACAAGCATCTGCATATTTTTCCCATGTCCCTACTTCACATTTTAAAAGTTTTTTCTGGTTATAACCATGATCATTGTAGAAAGTTTAGAAAATATAGATTATCATAAAGAAAAAACTAACCGCTTATAATCCACATCTCATAAGAAACCTGCTTTTTTTCCAGTAATCATTATACTCTGATCATTTTCTCATTTTAAATAGATAACATAAACTAATGGCTTGATAAAATTTTCTTATGTAGCATTTACCTCATTTACTAAACTTTGTATATCAAGGTGGCTTACAACTTGTTTGCTATGATGAATAGTCTGCAGTTGGTATTGTACATAAATCTTTGGAGATATCTCTGATTTTTTTTGTACTAGAATACATTTCTAGACATGAAATTATAAAGTATAAAATGACCCATTTCTAAAGCTTTTGATATAGATTGCCAGAAAGAGTTCCCATTTTCCTAATCCCTTGATGGTATTGCACATTTGCCTAATCCCTTGATGGTATTGCACATTATCATTTGTTTTATGTTAAATAATTTAATAGGGAAAATATGGCACAGCATCTTTATTTAAATTTTTGTTTTTTTAATTTCAGGTTACTATATTTTTACTTTTCAACCCATTTCTATCTCTTTTGTGAATTATCTGCTCCTAGCCTTTGCCCATTTTTCTATTGGGGTGTTTGCCTTTTTCTTATTGATTCATTGAAATTCTTTGTTTATTGAGATTTATTAATCCATTGTTTTATATATGGTAAAAATATTTTTTTCAGTTTATCATTGGACCTAACTTTTTAAACATTTCCCTCCCTCTCTGCATATACACTTTTATTTTTTAATATATGGCATGGTTTTAAAATTTATGACTACGTAAGAACACATACTCATTCATGTGAAGATACCATTGTATAGTATGTGAATTATATCTCAGTAAAGATGTTTAACAACAATAACAACAAAACACATATGGTGTGCCAGGTATTTGGATAGAAAGACAAGACACAGTCTCTGTTTTCAAAGCTCACAATTTAATTGGTCTTCCTAGCTTCCTATGCCCTGCAGGGGTCAGAAATAAGTATTACCACTCCCTCCCTGATAACAATTCTTATGTTAGATATATGTAATTTCCTTTTTTTAATTTAAAAAATCATAAATACGTCTAAATGTAGATTAAGTCTCAATGGAAAATAACTTTTTAAATATTTTATCCTTGAGTATGCATATCGCTAGAGAATTATGAAACTTGGACTAAATTATTTGCTTTACATTCCATTTATAAGTAATTTTATTTGTGACTGGAAACACTTTATTTTAATGAATAACTTCTTACATTTTTACACTTTGAAGAGAATGATACTTATCAAATAAAAAGTTATAAAAATTTATTTTTAAAAACTTTAGTTGATAAATATATAGAATTTTAAATATATATCAAATAAATAGAAAGCATCTGCATATTTTTCCCATGTCCCTACTTCACATTTTAAAAGTTTTTTCTGGTTATAACCATGATCATTGTAGAAAGCTCAGAAATGGACCCAAGTACATGAAAATATTTAATGTATAATTAAGGAAGGATTTCAAGTCAGTGTGGGGTGGGGGGAAATGGGCCCATAACCAGATAGTACTGAAATAACTGATTAACTACTTGGGGGAAAAAATTAAGATATACTGTTGTATTTTAAACCATAAACCACAATAAATTATAAATGAATTAACGAGCTAAATTTTTTAGGAAATGTACCTAAATATTCAATTGAATAAAAGAGAAGCTATAAAGAAAAATATTGCAGGTATAACAATCTAAAATAAAATAGTAAATAGAACCCAATCCTAAAACAAGAGGAGGATGATTTAGTTCAGTAATTTATAACTACTATTGACAGTGTTGTTCCATTCATCTTTATTTTTAATCAGAATTCTGTTGTGCAAGTCTCTAAAATGATTGACCATGTGAAAATGTGGGATAGGTATGGCTATGAATATTCATGTGCTAGGAATTATTACTACATTTTTGTATTTAAATTATGTATAGTAAATAATGTTTGAAGACTGAATCTATAACATTATAGAAAAAGAATGACCTCATTTGAAGGATCTGTCCTACTATACTTGGCCTTTCTTTTATGTTAGCCATCCATGTAACAGATATTTATTGAGCATTGCTAGATGCTGAGGATGTGGCAGTGATTAAGATACAGTTCCTGCCTTCAAACTTATAATGTGGAGACCAACAAGTAAACAAACAGTGTGAAAATTTCTACACCAAACAACTGTATGGCTGCACTTGGAAAGAGCACAGAACTCAGTGGTAGAGGCATCGAGGAAAGCCTCTGGAGAAAGGAACACCTAAGCTACAGGCTGAAGGATGTGTAGAAGCAGGCAAGCAAAGAGGGGAACAAAGTTGATACTAGACAGAGGGAACAACAGAGCAAAGTCTAAGAGACAGGATGGCCTGGTTTGTTGGAAATACTACAAGAATTTCAGTAGAGCAAAATTTACTTGCAGTAGAAGTACCTAGTATCTGAAACTAAATGTCATTTTCCAAGGAGAAAGAAAATGCCTGTGATACTAGCATTGGTCAGGAATGGAAGAAAACTACTTCCAGCTAATGACAGGAAGTCAACCTACTAAATAGGATTGCCCTTGTACCTTTAATGATGGACATTTTGCAAGAGATCAAAACAGAAAATGTATTTATAGTACTTTGCAAAATCTAGCCTTAGTATCTAAAAAGTTTGATGGAATTCTCAGCCCTTTTATTTAGATGTTAATCTTTATGCTATGACCTAGTTAGTGAGACCTGAGGATTCCCACCAACACCCCCATATAACAACTCCTCAGCCTGCTGAGGCAATTGCTCATATAAGAAACTCTGTATGATGGCCTCACCTCACTCTGACTTTAAAGAGATAGGAGTCCTTAAGACCAAGCACTCACCCAGATAACTAAAAGGAGAACCTAGATTGAAATCATGGTTCAGATAGCATACACATTGTTAGGCTTTGGCTTGAGTGGTGGTTAGAATGTGAGTGAGATGGGTGGGGTAGCTAGATTGAGGTAAGGTAGCTAGTGATGATGGGTGCTGCTGTCGGCATTCCCGGTAAGCTTGTCATGTATAAGCACTGTCAGCAAAGTCAGATTCCCAAAGTATAACTTTTCCAATGGTCCATTTTTCAATTAAGAATTTTTTGCAATTTTATACCATAGAAAGCTATTCTGTGAAAGATTTACCTGCCAATTTAAGGCTCTGTCCATGGTTCAAGGCACTGAAAATGGTCTTTAAACAACAAATTCTTTTAGGATTTTCTGTGGATGCACCGTTTCGCCAGTTCAACCACAATGTAAGCTTTGACTTGTCTGCCCTCTAGTGGATATCTGTGATCAGTGTCTTCTGACTTAAGGAAAAGCACTTTTTCCTTAAAAAAAAAAAATCTTACTGATTGGCTTTCCAAGTTTAAGCCTGTTTCCTTAAAGAATTTTTTATTACTACCAAAGCAACATATTTATAACTTTATTCCATTTTTGAGATGCTGATACATACCTTCCCTGGCTTCCCCATAGAATCAGGTCTAGACGCCTGCCCTCTGCAACTTATCTTTGTGACCCACCACCACCCCAACGTATCAAACGTATTCCTGCTGTTTCCTTTTGCTTATATTTCAAATGCCCTGTCAGTCTCTGGGCCTCTTCAGATCTTTCTCTTCCTTCAAGATCAGACTCAGAGCTCATTTTTTTGTGTGTGAAAATTGTACCCACAGTGGTAGTTCTCTTCTGAACTCCTGTGAAATATATTTCCTGTGCCAGACATTTACACTGTGCTTGTTGGATCACCATTTGCAATATAACAGCTTTATCTCCTCAGGCAAATAAACTTTAGTATGGTACTGTCTCACACTTCTTTGTGTCCCCTATGAACTCTAGCAGCTCTCAATTAATATGTTGATTATTTGCCATTCAAAGATATCCAGTATCCTGACTATTTTTTCCCTTGTTGATGGCTAAAAAGCTGATTATCTGGACTTAAATATGAATATTAACAAAACAGCAATGTATTTCTCCCTAGTCACACTTGTCTTAGCAATACATCTGTGTCTTAAATATTCTAATTTCTTTTGGTCAGAGCCATTAATTATATATATTAACTCCTTAGTTTGAAAATGACTTTGGGAATTTTGAAAAAATCATGTGCTTAGTAATACTTAGTAAGTAATCAATGTTACTGCATTACCTTTCTGCATGTGTTCTTTGGGCCTTATTTCTGAATAATGTTTCAGGTAATCATTTTGGTTGGTCATAGTCTAATTCTTTATATCCATAAACAATTCAAATGTTTAATATTAAGATAAATTTAATAATGGATTTTACTTAGCCTCCCTCAGATGTTATCAGTGCCTTTTATAGTTTAAAAGCCTTGTAGAAGCATGGCAATTGTTTAGCAGAGGACTGGTGCTAAAACCAGAAGCTAGGCTAAACAATTGGATTGTAGCTAGTAGGACACAAAGAAGAGAAGAGATGATATAGGCAAAAGGAACAAACAGGCACTGTCTCCAGGATTAAGATAAGATCAGAATCAAGGGTTTTAAGCCAAAGTTTAAAGAAAAGATGTTATCAGTAGAGGTGATATTCAAAATATTTAGCAACTGGTATAGCACAGCTATTAACCAATTAGAATAGGCAGGAGCAAGAGCTGGAAATCCTCTGCTATGCCATGCATTAACCTATTTGTCTCAGGATCCTGAAACATTCAGAGGGGCACTAGGCAGCTACTAATTACCATCAGGTAGAGAAGTATTTCAATTTAAAAATTAGTGTAATTGTACCACTATGTCCTGGCTGAGCATAAGACCTTATGATCATATTGAGGACTCAGGATATAATGAAGGAATGAACCAAGTGTGGGGTCTTCAGAGAATGAGATATGGAATTTTTCACCACTGGCCCCTCTTCAGGACTAAGAAATGAGGCCTGGAGATTTTTGTTATTAAAAAAGTTCTGAAGGGAGCCAGAGTTAAGAACAAATGACTTATGAAGTTTCCATACTGCATAATTGCCAGATGTACCAGGTTCAGAACACAGTAAGACTTTTTCTTTTTTAAAACCAAATAGCCTCATGGAGTTGCATCTCTAGTGAGAGAAAAGACAGTATATCAACTCTGAAATTATTGCTACTGGGTGAGTTAAGTTGCATATACTAAATAAGTTTTTAAAGCATAATAAGGATTGTAGACAAAAGACATCCAGTGACAGCTCTTAATTGTAACCCATAAACAGAATTGGGTAGTGCCACAAGAAAGATGCACAATAACTTCAGGTTTGGAGGGAGATAGTCTGTCAAATAGAAAAAGAAATGTCATTAACTACTACTGGCTTTTGGAACCAACTTTGAAAGCTGGGGAAGGATATAGGAGAGAAGTTAGGGCCTTCCAGGTTGATGAAACAGCATGGACTACCTATGAAGAATGATGAATGATTCAACTTAGATTGGAACATATGGAAAGTGTAAAGAATCTCAAACAATTAGGTTTGGAAAAGAATTGCTTAACACCTGTCTAGCCTAGTGTTTTTCAAGGCTGGCAGCATTTTCTTCCCCCTATTCTATTTCTCAGCTGATAGGATAATGCTTACATTTTCCAAACATCTTTTACTTAGCAGCCTACATTTAGGCTTAGATATAAAGTAAGACAAACAAGAATGCATTAATCTTTCAATTCACACTTAATGGTTCCTGAATACTCTAACATTAAATGCACATTAGAATCTCACAGTATATTGTTTATAGGTGAAATTTTTCTTAAGAACATTAAGAAGTAATTATATCCTTTAAATAAAAACTGTTTAACAATGGGACTCAGATATTTTTTTAAAAGCCAACAAACATGTATTTAGTCATTTAATTCATTAGTTCTCCTCCCATCAGAAATTATTCACTAAGAAGAAACTAAGAGCTCTCTCTACACTTTCTCCTGATCATTTCTAATGTTCTGAGCAGGTCAACTATTTGGCACTTTTTACCAACAGTGTGTGACACTACTTAAGAAGGTGGATGTTATATCTGGTGTATGCACCTGGTAGAATAGAATGGTAAGCTTTCTCCCTTTAGCTATTATCTCTTTAAACGCCCCTATTTAAAATAACTATTACCTGATAATTACTCTTATTGAATAAGCAGTGTTGTATATTTGCCTTTTCGTTGGTGAGTTCTATTGAAATAAACATAATTGAACATTTTCTTCATTCCTTTTAAATCCATTTTACCCTAAGGCCTACAATGCCTTAATATACTGAGTTGTTTTTTTAAGGGTTTTTTTTTTTCCCAAGTAAGATGAAGGGGAAGCAAATCATTCATTCACCTAACTATTAAAATATTAATCTAAGAAAGAAAGAAAAAAGTCATTAAGAAACACCTTAATATTATGTTAGAAACACCTTTCTCTGAAGATGTGGAGAAAAGGGAACCCTCACACAACTGTTGGAGGAATTGCAAATTGGTACAGCCACTATGGAAAATAGTCTGGAGATTCCTCAAAAAATTAAACCTGGATCTGCTTTTTGACCCAGCAATTGTACTTCTGGGTATTTATCTAAAGAAAATCAAAACACTAATTCATAAAGATCTATGCACCCCTATGTTCACAGGAATGCTCTTCATAATAGCCAAGATACAGAAGCAATCTAAATGCCCATCAGCATACAATTGGATAAAGAAGTTTTGGTTCATGTATACAGTGGAATATTACTCAGCCATAAAAAAAAAAAATGAAATCCTATCACTTGCAACATCATGGGTGGACCTAGAGTTTATTATGCTGTGCGAAATAAGTCAGATAGAGATAAATACCATATGATTTCACTTATACGCAGAATCTAAGGAACAAAAAGAACAAACTAATGGAAAACAGACTCACAAATGTAGAAGATGATCTGATGATGGCCAGAGGGGAGAGAAGTGGGGGGCAGGGAGAAAGGGGTGAAGGGTTAAAGAAGTACAAATTAATAGTTGAGAGATGGTCATAGAGATGGGGAGTAAGGCATAGGGAATGTAGTCAGCAGTAATATAATGGCTATGTGTAGAGCCAGCTAGGTAATAGAGTAATTGGGAGATCATTTCATAAATCATATAAATGTCTAACTAATGTACTGTATACTTGAAACTAATAATAAATAAAATATTTTAAAAATAAAAAAAAGAAACACTTCTTTGACTTGCTTTTTTTTCTTTTGATGCCAAAGGGATTTTCCACTCTTTCATCACTATTTGAAGTGTAGAAGTCATAGAAGAAAAGTGAAAAAGAATATTGTTTTGTAATAAACCACTAAAAGAGATGCTGGGGGTAGCTCCATAGTGTAGTAGTTAGCACGTCTGCTTTACATGCAGCAGGTCCTGGGATCATGCCCAAGGTGAAGCCACGGACCATACCCTGGGTGCGCCAGGCCCCCTGAGTGCGCCAGGGGTGCTAGGCCCCAGGGGTCCACACCACCAGTGTGTGAGGGCAGATGCCCCACCTTTAGAGATCCAGTTCTTAAAAAGGGAAATGGCAGCCTCCATAGGTTAGGGGTAGAAGGGAAGGGAAAGACATATGGTTTCTTCCATAGCATCTTCCCTATCCCTTATCTTAGGCTATCAAAGATAGATTCAAAGTATTACAGTCAGGTTCTTAGTTGAGAGGCAGCTTGTTATAGCAAAAAAATAGACCTGAGTTCAGATCCTGACCACACTAAAAATTGGCTTTGTGACCTTGAGTAAGTCCACAAGGTCATGGTACACGTTAAATAAAATAACATATAAAGAGTCTATGGCCATGCCACCCTAAACAAGTCTGATCCCATCTGATCTCGGAAGCTAAGCAGGGTCAGGCCTGGTAGTACTTGGATGGGAGACCACCTAGGAAAACCGGGTGCTGTAGGCATAAATTAAAAAAATTAAAAAATGGTGTGGTACTGACATGAAGATTGACAAATAGATAAATGGAACAAAATAAAGAACCCAGAAGTAGACCTCACTTATACTGTCACTTGATGTTTTACAAAGATCCAAGTAATACAATGAGGAAAAGAACATCTTTCCAACAAATGGGGGGGGGGGGGAATGAACCTTCACCCCTACCTCACACCATATACAAATAGGGCAAAAGCGACCAAAGAACAAATATAAAATGTCAAGGAGCAAATTTTTTTAAAAAGTTAGCACCTCAGTATCATTAATTCTCTCAACTTTTCTCACTTTTTCTTCTTGTCAGTATTCTTGTCTCCTTGAAGATCTGTGTAATATCTTACTATATAATAATTTCTAACCTAGGTCAGGGAGGGGTGAATGGTAGGCTTTTCCAGTGTGTTGGGAAGGCTTTTCCAGTGTGTATGTATGTGTATGTATGTATGTATGTGTGTGTATATATATATATATATATATTTTTTTTTTTTTTATTTTTTTTAAAAAAATTAGTTTCAAGTATACAGTACATTGGTTAGACATCTATATAGTTTGTAAAATGATCCCCCTAAATGCTCCCCTCCTGACCCTCCACCTAGCCAATGTATTAATGCTAACTGCATTCCTTATACCGTGTTCCCCATCCCGGTGACCATCCATCAGCTACTAATTTGTACTTCTTTAACCCTTCACCGCATCCTCCCAGCCTCCCAAACCCTCCACTCCTCTGTCCATCACCAAATTGTCCACTATATTTGTGAGTCTGTGTTTGATTAGTTCTCTTTATTTCTTAGCTTCTGCATATAAGTGAAATCATATAGTATTTATCTTTGTCTGACTTAAATACCTTTTAGGCCCATCAAAGCAATATCTTTTTCCATCGCCTTCCTTTTTATATGTAGGGGTCTTGTTTTCTTATCCATTCATCCACTCTATCTTTTAGTTGGAGCACTTAATTCTTTTCCATTTAAGGTATTTATTGATAGGAATGTACTTGTTACCATTCTTTACTACTGTTTTTGATACATGTTTTTTCTTCTTAAAGAAGTCCCTCCAACATTTCCTGTAATACTGGCTTGGTGGTGATAAATTTCTTTTGCTTATTTTTGTCTAGGAAGCTCTTTATCTGTCCTTCAACTCTAAATGATAGTTTTGCTGGATAAATTATTCGTGGTTGTAGATCCTGGGTCTTCATCTTGTCGAATATTTTTTGCCAAGCCCTTCTGTCCTGCATAGTTTCTTTTGAGAAATCAGCTGCCAGTCTTATGAGTGTTCTCTTATAAGTAACTATCTGTTTTTCTCTTGCTACTTTTAATATTCTTTCTTTGTATTTAACCTTTGGCATTTTAATTACGATGTGTCTTGGTGTGGGCCTCTTTGGATCCCTGATTTTTGGAATTCTCTGAGCTTCCTGAGTTTTTATGTCCATTTCCTTCACCAGATTAGGGAAATTTTCCATCATAATTTCTTCAAACAGCTGTTCAATATCTTGATTTTCTTCAGTTATGCTGATCAGATGGATATTTGGACCCTAAATAGTGTCCCATATTCTCCTTAAATTATTTATAGTCTTGGCTTCTTATCTCTTGCTGTTCTGATTGCATGTTTTTGGCCTTCCCATCCTTTAGATAAGGCATTTGATCCTTTTCTTTATTCATTTTGATTAATCTTTTGTTTATTCCATTTAATATACTTCTCATCTCGGATAATATGTTCTCCATTTCAGATTGGTTCCCTTTTATAATTTCCATTTCCATTTTTGTTTTTTATCTCTTTGTTGGAATTCTCTACACTTCCCAAAAGTTCATCGAGCATCTTTATAACCAGTGTTTTGAACTCTGAATCTGTTAGATTGATTACTTGACTCCATTATATCTGGATCTCTGTTCTGTTCTCTCATATGGTTTCCACTCCTTTGTCTTCCCATTTTGGCTGCCTTTCTCTGTCTGTTTCTTTGTACTTAAGCAAAGCTCCTAAGTCTCCTGGTCTTATTAATGTGGCTTTGTGTAGTAGGTGTCCAGTGGCACAGTCCTGAGAGGGGTTCAGCTGCAGGCCAAATTTAGCCCAAGCCTCTGCCCCTTCGGGGCCACCTGTTAAGATTCAGCAAGCAACCCACAGATGCTGTGCTTATAGTTGCCTCAAAAGGCCACACCAGAAACC
>NW_011888831.1:6124022-6126417 GCF_000151845.1 Pteropus vampyrus
CTGGCAACAGTGAATAATGCTGCTCTGAACATCAGTGTGCAAATATCTTTTCGGGTATGGGTTTTCAAGTCTTTTGGGGTAAATACTCAGTAGAGGGATTGCTGGATCATATGGTAGATCAATTCTTAGTTTTTTGAGGAACCTCCATACTGTTTTCCATAGTGGCTGTACCAGTTAGCAGTCCCACAAGCAGTATATGAGGGTTCCTTTTTCTCTGCATCCTCTCCGGCATTTGTTACTACTTGTCCTGTTGATTATAGCTATTCTAACAGATGTGAGATGGTATCTCATTGTGATTTTGATTTGCATTTCCATAATAGCTAGCAACGTTGAGCATCTTTTCATATATTTGTTGGCCATTTGTATGTCCTCTAGGGAGAAGTGTATGTTCAGATCCTCTGCCTATTTTTTTATTGGATCGTTTTGTTTTTTTTGTTGTTATTGAGTTATATGAGTTCTCTGTATATTTTGGATATTAGGCCCTTATCGGAGGCGTTGCTCGCAAATATATTATCCATTCGGATGGTTGTCTCTTTACCTTGTTGACGATTTCTTTTGCTGAGCAGAAACTTTTTAGTTTGATGTAGTCCCATTCATTTATTTTTGCTTCGACTTCCCTTGCCTTTGAGGTCAAATTCATAAAATCCTCTAAGTCCAAGGTCCTTGGCTTTACTTCCTATGTTTACTTCTATGCATTTTATTGTTTCAGGTCTTATATTCAGGTCCTTAATCCATTTTGAATTAATTTTGGTGTGTAGTGATAGACAACAGTCAGTCTAATTTCATCCTTTTGCAGATGGCTTTCCAGTTTTTCCAAAACCATTTATTGAAGAAGCTTTCCTTTCTCCACCGTATATTTTTGGCTTTTTTGTCAAAATTTAATTGCCCATGTAAATATGGATTTACTTCTGAACTCTCGATTGTGTTCCACTGGTCCGTGTTTCTGTTTTTATACCAATACCATGACGTTTTGATTACTGTCACTTTGTAGTATAATTTGAAGTCAGGCAGAGTGATGCCTCCAGCCTCATTCTTTTTTCTCAGAATGGCTTTGGCAATTCAGGGTCTTTTGTGCTTCCATACTAATCTGATGATTTTTTGTTCCATTTCTTTAAAAAATGCCAATGGGATTTTGATGGAGATTGCATTAAATCTATATAACTATGTTGATTCTTCCAGTCCAAAAACACGGAATATCTTTTCATTTCTTTGTATCTTCTTGGATTTTTTTAAATAAGGTCATAGTTTTTATTACATAGGTCCTTCACATGTTTTGTTAGATTTATTCCTTGGTATTTTATTCTTTTTGTTGCAATTGCAAAAGGAATTATTTTTTCCACTTCTTTTTCTGACACTTTGTTATTAGAATATAGGAACGCTATGGATTTTTGAACATTGATTTTGTATCCAGAAACTTTACTGTTTTTGCTTATTATTTCTAGTAGTGTTCTTGTGGAGTCTTTAGAGTTTTCTGTATAGAGAATCATGTCATCCACAAATTGTGACAGTTTGATTTCTTTCCTATTTCGATGCCTTTTATATCTTTCTCTTGCCTGATTGCATTCCCTAGGACCTCCAATGTTATACTGAATAAGAGTGGTGATAGTGGACAGCCTTGCCTTGTTCCTGATCTTAGAGGGAAGGTTTTTAGTTTTTCACCATTAAGTATAATGTTGGCTGAGGACTTGTCATATATGGCCTTCATTATGTTAAGGTATTTTCTTCCTATACCAATTTTGTTAAGTGTTTTGATCATAAATGGATGCTGTATCTTGTCGAAGGCTTTTTCTGCATCTATTGATATGGTCATAATGATTCTTATTTTTTAATTTGTTTATATGATGTATCACATTAATCAATTTGCGTATGTTGAACCATCCCTTCATCTCTGGGATGAAGCCCACTTGATCGTGGTGTATAATCTTTTTAATATGTTACTGTACTTGGTTCACTAGTATCTTATTTAGGATTTTTGCAATTGTGTTCATGAGAGATATTGGTCTGTAGTTTTCTTTTTTCGTGTGTGTTATCTTTACCAGGTTTGGTATTAGAGTAATATTGGCCTCATAAAATGAGTTGGGAAGTTTTGCTTCCTCTTTGAGTTTTTGGAAGTTTAAAGAGAATAGGTATTAAATCTTCTTTGAATGTTTGGTAGAATTCACTGGTGAAGCCATCTGGTCTTGGACTTTTACTTTTTGGTAAGTTTTTGATGATTGTTTCAATTTCCATACTGCTGATTAGTCTATTTAGAATTTCCAGTTCTTGATTCAGTCTAGGAAGGTTGTATTTTTCTAAGTACTGATCCATTTCTTCTAGGTTATTAAATTTGGTGTTATATACTTTTTCATAGTATTCTTGTATGATCCTTTGTATTTCTGCAGTATCTGTCGAATTT
>NW_011888831.1:6126467-6178662 GCF_000151845.1 Pteropus vampyrus
AATAAGGTCATAGTTTTTATTACATAGGTCCTTCACATGTTTTGTTAGATTTATTCCTTGGTATTTTATTCTTTTTGTTGCAATTGCAAAAGGAATTATTTTTTCCACTTCTTTTTCTGACACTTTGTTATTAGAATATAGGAACGCTATGGATTTTTGAACATTGATTTTGTATCCAGAAACTTTACTGTTTTTGCTTATTATTTCTAGTAGTGTTCTTGTGGAGTCTTTAGAGTTTTCTGTATAGAGAATCATGTCATCCACAAATTGTGACAGTTTGATTTCTTTCCTATTTCGATGCCTTTTATATCTTTCTCTTGCCTGATTGCATTCCCTAGGACCTCCAATGTTATACTGAATAAGAGTGGTGATAGTGGACAGCCTTGCCTTGTTCCTGATCTTAGAGGGAAGGTTTTTAGTTTTTCACCATTAAGTATAATGTTGGCTGAGGACTTGTCATATATGGCCTTCATTATGTTAAGGTATTTTCTTCCTATACCAATTTTGTTAAGTGTTTTGATCATAAATGGATGCTGTATCTTGTCGAAGGCTTTTTCTGCATCTATTGATATGGTCATAATGATTCTTATTTTTTAATTTGTTTATATGATGTATCACATTAATCAATTTGCGTATGTTGAACCATCCCTTCATCTCTGGGATGAAGCCCACTTGATCGTGGTGTATAATCTTTTTAATATGTTACTGTACTTGGTTCACTAGTATCTTATTTAGGATTTTTGCAATTGTGTTCATGAGAGATATTGGTCTGTAGTTTTCTTTTTTCGTGTGTGTTATCTTTACCAGGTTTGGTATTAGAGTAATATTGGCCTCATAAAATGAGTTGGGAAGTTTTGCTTCCTCTTTGAGTTTTTGGAAGTTTAAAGAGAATAGGTATTAAATCTTCTTTGAATGTTTGGTAGAATTCACTGGTGAAGCCATCTGGTCTTGGACTTTTACTTTTTGGTAAGTTTTTGATGATTGTTTCAATTTCCATACTGCCGATTAGTCTATTTAGAATTTCCAGTTCTTGATTCAGTCTAGGAAGGTTGTATTTTTCTAAGTACTGATCCATTTCTTCTAGGTTATTAAATTTGGTGTTATATACTTTTTCATAGTATTCTTGTATGATCCTTTGTATTTCTGCAGTATCTGTCGAATTTCCCCTCTTTCATCTCTGATTTTGTTTATTTGTGTCCTTTCTCTTTTTTCTTTACTGAGTCTAGCCAGGGGTTTATCAATTTTATTAACCTTTTCAGCTCTTTGTTGTATTTATTTTTTCTATTGTTTTGTTTGTTTGCTTGTTTTCAATTTCATTTAATTCTGCTCTAATTTTGATGATTTCTTTCCTTTTGCTGGCTTTAGGCTTCATTTATTCTTCCTTTCTAGTTTTTTAAGATGAAGCATTAGGGTGATTATTTGGGCTCGTTCTTGTTTTTGGAGGTAGGCCTGTAATGATATGAACTTTCCTCTTATGACCACTTTTGCCATATCCCAAAAATTTTGTATGTTGTACTATCATTATTATTTGTTTCTATGTATTTCTTGATCTCTCTTTTTATTTAGTCTCTGACCCAGTTATTCTTCAGTAGTATGTTGTTTAATCTCCATGTATTTGTGGTTCTTCCTGATTTCTTTTTGCAGTTGATCTCTAGTTTCAAAGCATTATGATCAGAGAATATGGTTGGTATGATTTCAACCCTCTTATATTTATTGAGGCTATCTCTGTGTCCCAATATGTGGTCAATCTTTGAGAATGTTCCATATGCACTAGAGAAGAATGTGTAAGCAGCTGTATGAAAGGCTCTGTAAATGTCAGTTATGTCCAGTTGGTCTAATATATCATTTAAGGATGTTATTTCCTTATTAATTTTCTGTTTGGATGATCTGTCCATATCCACCAGTGGGGTATTTAGGTCCCCTACTATGATAGTGTTTTGGTCTGTTTCTCCCTTTAGTTCTGTTATTAATTGCTTTACATATTTCGAGGCTCCTTGATTGACAGCATAGATATAAATAATAAGTGTTATGTCTCCTTGGTGCATGATTCCCTTTATCATTATGAAGTGTCCCTCAGTATCTTTCTTTTTTATTTTGAAGTCTATTTCATCTGATATTAGTACCGCTACTCCTGCTTTTCTCTGAATGCCATTTGCTTGAAATATCATTTTCCACCTTTTCACTTTGAGTACATATTTGTCTTTGGAGCTGAGATGTGTCTCCTGGAGGCAGCATATGGTTGGGTTTTGTTTTTTGATTCATTGGTGAGTTCAGTCCATTTACATTTAGGGTGATTACTGAAATACGAGGTCTTCTTATAGCCATTTTATCTTTTGCTTTCCGGTAACTCAGTGTTTCCATTGCTTCCTTGTCCTTGTGTTTCTGTTTGTTTGTTTGTTTGTTTTGTTTTTAATTTTGGTTGGCTTTTGTGGGTTTTCCCTCTGGTCCTTCTTGTTTTGTTACATACTTTGGTTCTGAATCTTTGGTGTGTGTTTACCATTATGAATATGTAAAGGATAGTTACACACACACACACACACACACACACACACACACACACAGAGTCGTCCCTTTTCTTCTGCACTTGCCTTATCTTCATTCTCCTTTGTGAATTTGCATCTTTGAGTCCTCCCCTTTTCAGTCATTGCTGTCTCAGTTTGTCCCTATGTATGCTGAACATTCATTAGTATCTTGCTATAGCAAATCTCTTCTTATTTTTAAGCTTATAATGCCCTATTCCTAATAAGGGTTGTACTCCTATGCTTCTATCAGCCTGCTAGTCACTTTACTCCTAATTACATTTTTTTTTTTTCTTGGTCATTTTGTTTTAGGTGAGCTGCCCCCTTTCAGTATTTCCTATAGTGCAGGCCATGTAGTGAATTCCCTCAATTTTTATATGTCTGAAAATGTCTTTATTTCTCCTTCATATCTAAAGGAGAGCTTAGCTGGATACATTATTCTTGACTGGTAGTTCCTTTCATTTAATAGTTTGAATATTTCTCTCCTTTCTGGCTTGTAAGGTGTGTGCTGAGAAGTCCAACAATAATCTAATGGGTTTTCCTTTATAGGTTATATCTTCTTTTCCCTGGATGCCTTGAGAATTCTGTCTTTGTTGTTGATTTTTGATAATTTTAACACAGTATGCCTTTTTGGGTTGAGATAATTGGATGTTCTATTGACTTCTTGAATTCCAAGCTCCAGCTCATTCCTTAGATTTGGGAAATTCTCGTTAACTATTTGTCTGAAAATGCTTTCTAATCCCTGCTCCTTTTCCTCGCCTTTGATAATACCCATTATTCTTATGTTTCCTCTTCTGATTTTATCACCTAGTTCTTGTATTTCTCTTTCACTATTTTTCATTCTTCTGTTCCTCTCTTCCTTCTGATTTATTTCTAGATTTCTGTCTTCGATATCACTGATCCTTTCCTCCATTTGGTCAACTCTATTTCCTAAGCTTCTTATTTCATTTTTCAACTCTTGCAGTGTGTTCTTTATCTCCAGAAGGTCTATTTGGTTCTTTTTGAAGGTTTCAGTTTCCTTGCTAAAGAACTCATTCTGCGCATCTAGTTGTTTTTCCAACTCCTGAAATTGTTGATATGATACATTTCGGAACTCTGAGTTTTCCAGAAGTACCATCCTAAATTCTCTCATTTAAGTTGTATATTTTTATGTCTATAAGCTTATTTTCTGGAGATTTTTCTCTTTCTTTCTGAAATGACTTGTCACTTTGGTTGTTCATGGTGTTTAATGGACTATTTCTCCGCCTGGGCATTAATGGAAGTGTGTTCTGATTTTTTTTTTTTCCAGAAAGAAGATTTATTATATAATGGTTCCTAGCCTGTTGCAAAGGAAGTGTTTTTCTTTTGGTTTCCAGTAGGTGGCGTCTAAGCCCCTTGGAACTCTGCTTTATATAGAGTCTTAATAATGTCTTTTTTTTTTTCCTTATAAATATTTAATCACACTCGCTACCCTCAGTCTCAGTTCCTGTCAGCATTAGCGACAGTTTCAGTAGCATTTGCTCAGATTCCCCTGGGGCTCCATGGCTTTCTGCCTCGGAGGATATGGGGGGAGAGGCCCTCTGGGTTGGCGGATGGAGGCTGTGGCTCAACCTCGGTTTTGCAACCGCAGCCGGTAAAAATCAACTGTTGATTCTCTGCCATCCCCGTTTTTCTGCCGTTCCCATTTCTCTGCCTTCTGCCCTGATGACTGGGCATTGCTGCTGGCTATGTGGAGCTCACAGCACTCCCAGGCAGGGCTGTTCAGGGAAGTCGCCACACCTTCCTCCCTCCCCCTTCTCTTACAGGGCGCTCCGGTGGCCGTGAGAGGCAACTTCTTTGTTTTTCCCAGTCCACCACTCGACACCCGGAATTCTGACCTTTGGTAGCTCTTTTGCGCAGATCCCACATTCAGACGTGCTGATGTGCAGTTTGGGTGTTTTTTTGTTGAGTTTTAGTTATTCAGCTTATTGTTGTTTCAAGGGGAGAGATCCAGGGACGTCTCTCACCCAGCCATGTTTCTGATGTCACTCTGGACATGGCCCCTTTAAGAGGCATCTGCTGCTGCCGCAGCCTCCATCTCACTCAGCCACTCGAGATCCAGCAGCTCCATGTCCTCGCCCCGTCCTACCTTCTGCTATTGCAGGGTGATTTCTTGGATTTCTCCCTAGTTGTGTGGCTTGTTCATCCCAGGTGATTTTTCCTTGCTGCTGCTCCTTGTTTCCCTCACAACTTTGATTTGGTCACCAGAGGGATGAACAGAGCCTCTACCATCTATGCCATTTTTTGCTCCACTGGGAAGGCAGTATTTTATCAGTTTTAATTCTTGCTTCACAATATGAGTTTCCTTGGGCAACTTCTTTCCTCTGTGAATTTCAGTTTCTTCATCTGTAAAATATTCATATCTTGTTGAGTTTAAATTGCTATAACACCTTCAATTATTTTCAGTGCCACTAAGAAAAACTAAATATTGCAATTAAACTATGATTCAGTGATTTTTTTTATCACATTGATTTATCCTAAGTTATGTGTGTATATTAGAATCAGTGGAAAATATGGTACCATCAACCTTCTTTCTGAGTTTATAAGGAAAAGGTAGAACAATGTACTTAAAGTGTTGAGCAAGGTGCCTGACATGTTATACTCAAGAAGTAGTAGCCATTATGTTGATGGTAATGGTGATTTGATAATGAGCACTTTATGAAATGGTGCTTATTGTTTAGGTTGTTCTTTGGGGATAAGAATCATTAATAGGTCATCTCGGTGAGATTTGGTGGTGGTAGTCAGAATGCCCACTGATTTTGAATTCGTAGCATAACAATAATATAACAATATATGAAACAATAATATAACATCTTCAGTTGGCTTTTAGAGGTAATTCTTTTAATTATCAGTACTTTGTTATCAATGAAATTTGTAGACTATTGTTGAAGTTTCCTCTGGGAATAAATTCTATTGATTTATATCAACCTCCTGGGTTGGTTGAAGTCACTTTTTATAGAGAGAATTTAGTTCAAGTGCACAGCTTGAAAGGGATATTCTTACATAAAACGCTTAGTAAAATTGCATTGTTGACATTGTGATATGAGACCTCAGGTTGTAACTTATTTTTCTCATTTTCCTGTCTATACAGGAGGCAGACAGTGGGGAGGAGGAATGCCGGTCACAGCCCAGGAGGTATGTTTGTTCATTATATCCTATAGCATTTCTGTAGTTAATGCTTTTTCTCTGATTTTTTTTCTCGGTCTTATCATATTAGCTTATCTCTGGTTTTCCAAACTCCTTAATTGGTCTCTAATGGGATTGCTTTAAGAATCTAGTTACTGACTCAAAGATTTTAAATGGTAGATTGCATTATGTTGTACACCTGAAACATATAATTTTGTATGTCATCATACTTCAACAATTAAATAAATGAATTAAATAAAATAAGTAAAATGATAGATTGCTTTTTA
Source organism: Pteropus vampyrus (assembly GCF_000151845.1). Classification (NCBI taxonomy): domain Eukaryota; kingdom Metazoa; phylum Chordata; class Mammalia; order Chiroptera; family Pteropodidae; genus Pteropus; species Pteropus vampyrus. Next base: position 6,132,418 of record NW_011888831.1, read on the forward strand.
GAAAATGCAGAAAGGCCCAGTTTTGAACCAAGTCTCTAGAACTATCTTGGGTAATAAAAAAGCAAATATTCTTTACCTTTTAGGAAAATATCAACTGAAGAAAATTTTAGCCTTTAGTTTTGCACTTATATTTGTCATTCATTTTGATAGATTTTGCACTTCTTTCAGATTGGTTAATATTTTACTTCCTAAATACAAAGGATATATTGAATAACTTACTCAGTCCTTTCAAATACGATGAAACTTTTTTTCTCCCTCTCATGCAGTAGGGGGCATGCTGTTAAAAGGATACCAATATCTGCTACCATTAAAAAAAAAATTATGAGACATCTAGGAAGTATATAACATTTCTGTAATTTCCTTTAAGTGGTTTTTTAAATTGACTCTCCTACAGGAAGCAGTTCCGGTAAATCCTAGATGGTCATTTAAATGTTAGCAAACTTGTATCCTCTGAACACAATCACATGAGCCATTCTGGATGATACAAAGAAAAGAGACAATAAGCATGCTCATTGTACAGAAGCTGGCTAAAGAAAATGTTTCCTTAATGATGAATTATCAGGTGTTTGTTGATATATACCTCGCTCTTATAAACTACAACTTAATGTAAAAATAGTTCCTTTTCATCAGTAACTAAGGTTATTGGCAATATTTTCTAGCCTTGGTTATCACAAAAATTTTGGCATAAAGCTTAATTTTTCACCATCTCTTACGGAAGATCTGACAGTGAAGTGTCATTGTTTTGCATAGGGCTAAGACATAGAAACCAGAAGAAATTTTAGCTGAATGCTTACCAGAGGCATCATAACCTTATTCCCATTGAATAAAAAAGGATTCCAAAAAATTCTTAAATTTTCTAGTAGACCAAATTTAAAGATCTCTGGGTTAATTTTAATTAAGCTTTACATATGACTTGGCATCTACTGGGATAATTGTTGTTCCAAAAAAGTTACATAATGATGAAGCAATGAAGTTTATTCTCTTATTCACAGCACTGAATTATCAAGCCATTAAGAACCATAAAGACCCCTGTTTTTAAAGTTATTGGCAATAAATCATAAATATGATTAGAGGGTTTGTGTAGGCTTCTAGTCATGAGAAAAAAAGTCATTTATAGAAATAAATGAAGAAAAACCTAGTAGCACCCATTTGAAAAAATCAAAATTTTAATTGCCTATTGTACTTTCTTACAATGTGTGTTTCCCAGGCTGTTTCTAAATCTAATTACTTAAGTTTGACTCAAAGCAAAAAAACTCCTAAGTGCCAAATCAATGCCTCTTGAGCTAGGTGATATGTAAGAGGATGATTTTTGTGTGCTTTGCTGCTACAGATTGTTCTGGCATTCTCCATCACTTACCTGAGAATAAACCAGCATTGAGTTAGCATCTTTTCATTGAGCATGCCTGAACTCATCTTGCCAGTTGTTGGTTCAATTGTGGTTTATAGTAGGGAATTGAATAGTAAAGTACATATCATTAAAACTAATACCAGTTCCAGGTAATAAAAAACATGTTGCATTAATGATCTTTTATTTTAACCAAATACCATTTATTTAAATCATGTTTAAAGTAATCTTATAATTAGCCCAAACCACGATGCCTTTAAAAACCAATGTGCACAGGCAACAACAACAAAAAATAAATAATTGAGACTACATCAAAATGTAAAACTTCTGTACACCAAAGGACACAGTCAACAGTGAAAAGGCAACCCACAGAATAGGAAAAAATATCTGAAAATCGTATAAGGGGTTAATGTCCAGAATATATAAAGAACTCTTACAAGTCAACAACAAAAGACATAAACAGTCTTAGTCAGCTTGGGCTCTTATAATAAAATACCATAGACTGAGTGACTTAAACAATAGGCATTTATTTCTCACAGTTCTAGAGGTTGAGAAGTCCAAGATCAATTTGGTTCCTGGTGAGTGCCCTCTTCTTGACTTACAGACAGCTGCCATCTTGCTGTGTCCTTACATGGCTGTGAGTGAGAGAGTGCTCTGATCTCTTCCTCTTTTTATATGGCTACTAATCCTTTTGTGGAGGCTCCATCTTCATGACATTATTTAACCTTAATTATCTCTCAAAGGCTCCCATATCCAAATGCCATCACATTGGGAGTTGGAGCTTCAACCTGTGAAATTGGGGTGGCACACATTCCACCCCTGACTCCTAAAATATTGTCCTTTTCACGTACAAACTATTTATTCCATCCCAACAGCCCCAAAAGTCTTAACTCATCCTAGCATCAACTCTAAAGTCCAAAGTCTCATCTAAATACCATCTAAATCAGATATGAGTGAGACTTCAGGCAAAATTCTTCTCCACCTATGATCCTGTGAAACCAGATAAGCTATGTACTTCAAAATACAGTGGTAGGATAGGCATCGAATAGACATTCCCATTCCAAAAGGGAAAAACAAAAGAAAGAAGAGGTGACAGGTCCCAAGTAAGTCCAAAGTTTAGCGAGGCAAATTCCATTAGATCTTAGGGCTCAAGAATTATCCTCTTTGGTTTGATACTTTGCCTTCTGGACCGACAGGGGCAGTGGTCCTGCTTTCAGGACCCACTAGAATGGTGGTGTCATCCCTGCGGGGCAGCCCTGCACCTTTGACTCTCTTGGAGTACTACCCATGTTGTGTTCTACAAGGGCTGACCCACGTGGTGCTCTGTTGAGCAGTGGTCCCGCCCTTTGAAACCAGGGTAGAGGCCATCTTATATCTCAGGCTTTGCACTCTAGGCCTGTGGTGGGAGTAGCAGCCCTGACGATCTCTGAATCGCCTTTGGGGTCCTTCCTTTTTCTTGAAGGATAATGCATGTTCACACTTCCTTAATTTCTAATCATTTTGTTTCCTTTAGTCTCAGCCGGCAGTTTTTCTGCTAGTATAATCCCATTCCTATTTCTGGCTTCTGTCGAGATGGCCAGTTAGTTCTGTGGTTCACACCCACATTAATTTTACCAAATGGTTGGTCACCACACTCTTGGTGTTTTCTTCTGAACATGCTCTCATTTTTTGCAATACGAACAGGCTGAGAATTTAAAAAAAAATTTTAAGTTCTTTTTCTTTTTCTGCTTCACAACTCTTTCTTCAATTCATTTATTTCTTCAACTATTTTACTATAAACAGTCAGGAGGAACTGGGTTGCTCCTTCAACACTTTGTGTAGAAATTTTCTGAGCTAAATATCCAATTTCATTGCTCACAAGTTCTGCTTTTCACAAAACACTAGAACGGGACCAGAATTCAGCCAAGTCCTTTGTTACTTTATAACAAGGATTGCCTTTCCACCACTGTCTGGTAATATGTTCTTCATTTCCATCTGAGATCTCATCACAATGGCCCTTATCTCCCATATTTCTACCAACATTCTATTCGTGAATATTATGTATTCTCGAAAAAGAAGGCTTTTTCTCCTGCTCTTCTCTTTTCTTTCTGCCAGGATTGCCTTTTAACACTCCCTTCTTGGCAATCTCAGCCTTTTTTGGCATACAACTCGAAACTCTTCCAGCTCTACCCCACTATCCAGTTCCAAAGTTGCTTCCAAATTTTTAGATATTTGTTACAGTAGCATCCTACCTCTCAGTACTAAAATCTGTATTAGTCAGAGTTTTCCAGACAGACTTAATGGGAAATATATAGATAGATAGATTTATTATAAGGAATTGACTCATACAATTATGGAACCTGAGAAGTCCTAAGATCTGCAAGTTGGAGACCCAGGAGAGCTGAAGACATAACTTCCAGTTTGAATCGCAGTCTGAAGTCAGGACAAGACTGATGTCTTAGCTCAAAGTCAAGTCAGGCAGAAAGAATGAATTCTTCCTTACTCAGCCTTTTGTTCTATTCAAGCCTTCAATGGAATAGTGAAACTCACCCACATTGGAGAGGGTAATCTGCTTTATTCAGTCTACTGATTCAAATGTTAATCTCATCCAGAAATTCCCTCAGAGACATAATGTTTAATCAAATATCTGGGCACCCTGTAGCCCAATCAGATTAACACATAAAGTTAACCATTATATAACCTCAATTAAAAATGGGCAAAAAACTTGAATAGACATTTCTCTCCAAAGAAGATAAACAATGACCAATAAGCACATGAAAAGATGCTCAACTTCACTAATCATTAGGGAAATGCAAATCAAAATTATAATGAGATATCATCTCACATTCATTACAATGTCCACTATCCAAAAAACAGAAAATAACAAGTGTTGATAAGGAAGTGAAGAACTTGAAAGCCTTGTGCACTGTTGGTGGGAATTTAAAAGGGTACCATATGACGAGTCCTCAAAAATTTAAAATAGAATTACCACATGATTCAGCAATTCCACTTCCAAATATGTACCCAAGAATTAAAGGCAGAGTCGCGAGAAGTTCGTACACTCATGTTCACCACAGTACTATTCACAGCAGCCAAATGTCCGTTAACAGATGAATGGATAAACAAAATGTGGCATATGCTTACAATAGAATATTATTTAGTCCTAAAAAGGAAGGAAATTCTGACACATGCTATAACTTGGATGAAACTTGAGAACATTATGCTAAGTGAAATAAGCCAGTTACAAAAGGACACATATTGTATGATTCCCCTTATATGAGGTACCTTCAAGTGGTCAAATTCTCAGAGATGGAAAGTAGAATGTTGGTTACCAGGGGCTGGGAGAAGGGGAGGACGAGAGTTATTGTTTAATGGGTACAGAGTTTCCCTTTTGGAAGCGAATAAAGTTCTAGATATGGATGATGATGATAGCTGCACAACAGTATGAATTTATTTAATGCTACTGTACACTTAAAAATGGTTATGATTGCAAGTTTTGTTATGTGTATTCTACTACAATTTAAAAACAAACAGGCCCCTTTTTTAATGACATTTAAATTCTAGGAATAATTTGTCTTTCTCAGAAAATAGGCATAAAAAGATCGCATGATTACAGAACTGAAAACCAAATTGTGTGTCATTACTTTTCTAGCGAAAAGCTAAAATAGATGAAATTCAACGCCAGTCTTCCTTTTGCATACTTATGAGCTCATAGATTTTATTCTTGTTGTGTAATGACCCACTTTGCTGACTGGGGAACAGCTGAGAAGGTAACTATAAAACTAAATCATAAAGCATGCCAATATTAAACTATTTTGACCTATAAACAGCTATCTCATATGAGACAACCTAATAAAATTATGATAACAAATGAAAAAAAAGAAATATGCCAGTAAAATAAAAATTTGAAATCCAAAGACATCTTTTTTAGGGTGAATAGCTGTGGTAAGATACAAAGTACTTTAGATTTAAATTAAGAAAATAAACATTTTAATTACAATAGAGTTATTTCATTCCTGTCTATACCAGCTTTAAGAATTGTATAAAGTAAAAAGGAATGACAATTTAGGAAATTGCCTTTGGAGTGAGCAATTTATAGTATTATAAAATAACATGGGTTCAAAGACCTGGGAGAAATTGTTCTTTTTTAAATGTTTTTCCCCAACTCAAGCAATACATATATGTTGCCAATTTTTATGTTTTTAACAACTCAGTGCAAAGTAACTTTTCATGTTCAGCCCAAAACCTCTCCTATTTTTAAGCCTAGTTTCTTCCTCTTTAGTCTTCATAAATGCAAAGATTTACTCACTATCTACTGAAAAAGTTCTTCACTTTTGAAAACTTATTGTTTTCCCTAAGGTACTTCAAACCTAGCAATGAAAAGAAAGTTTTCAGCAGATAGAGGAGAGAGAGAGCAATGTGGGCCAGTGAAGTCTCAGACAATCTCTTGGAAGAGCCAGGTCTTGAGTAAATGAATTTAGATAGGAGAGCAGAAGAGCATTCCAAATGTAGAAGGATGGGAGAGAGAAGAAGGAAATCCTCAGTAATTTGGATATAGGTGCTAATGTGTTTTGGGGACAATAAGAAGATAATTGTCTATGTCTTAAAAGCAGAGGAGTTTTGATTTGATGAGAGATCTTTGTATGGAGGAATGACATGACTGCCAGAAGAGAGACTAGCAGTGTTTATACAGTATAAGAAAAGGCAAGCAGATTCTCCAGGAAGCTGTTGCAGGTAAATGGCTAGAGGTGGGCAATCACCTCCCCATCTGACAGCACCATGAGGACAGAGACTGTCTTTTATCTCAGTATCCACAGCAGTTAGCATATAGTTGACACTCAGTAAACGTTTGTGGAATGAATAAATGAGAATAGAAAATGTTGATATCTTTACTAGAAATTATATCTTTACTAGATGTGAATCAGGGCATGTCTTTGTGTAAGATATAGTTTCACAATGGTACTGTGTTATTAATTCACTTAGTTTGTGGAAAAATCTTTCCTCTAGATCTCTGTCTCTGGTACTTCATCAAGTTTTCTTTATCTTTTATTTGCTCTATTATTTGTTTTTTACTTTTGAGATATCATTTAATTCCAGCCTATTTGGTAGAATAATTTTTGTATGGATTTATGTATCATAATGACAATAAATGTACTACATTGCCTGTATTTTGGCTGTGAAGAGTGCGGATGTACTTCTACTTCAGTATATGTTCCAGTTAAAGAGTATATTAACCTGAAGAATACTTTACTTCCAAAACTGAAACCCTGTACCCATCAAACAGTAATTCCCCATCCTTCTCTTCCTCCAGCCCCTGGCAACCAACATTCTACTTTCCATTTCTGAGAATGTAACTACTGTAGGTACCTCATATAAGGAGAATCATACAATGTATGTCCTTTTGTAACTGGCTTATTTCATTTAGCATAGTGTCCTCAAGTTTCATCCAAGTTATAGCATGTGTCAAAATTTCATTTTTAAAGCTGAATAATATTTTATTGTATATATATGCCACACTTTATTTCTCCATTTATCTGTTAATGGACATTTAGGTTGCTTCCACCTTTTGGCTATTGTGAATAATGTTGCTATGAACATGGGTGTACAGATTTCTCAAGACCCAGCTTTTAACTGAGTATTACTCAGAAGTGGATCATATAGTAATTCTATTTTTAATATTTTAAAGACCTACCATACTGTACCATTTTACATTCTGACCACCAGTGCACAAGGGTTTCAAGTTCTTCACATCTCTACCAATACTTGTTATTTTCTGGTTTTTGGATAGTGGACATCCTAATGAATGTGAGGTGGAATTCATTGATTTTAAAAAAAAAAATAGAAAGTGGTAAAGAGGAAAAGTCCATTGTAAATATGAGCTGACAATTTAATCCTTATATTTTATCTTTTTATTTTTTGATTTTGAAAAATCTCTTATTACAGAAAAGTTACAAATACAGTACAAAGAAGTTTTTTCTTGAGCTATTTGATAGTAAGATGTTCCACCAGCTTGTTTTCTGTTTTAAGAAATAGAATGATGACATCAGCATTTCATGGAGAAGTGAAATATTTGTTGAGCTTATAACAGAATATATGTGTGATTGATTGATTGATTGATTTACTAAAGTAGAGCTTTTCATGCATTAAAAACTTCTAACTGACCACACCGAAACTGTACTTCTTTTCCATTGGCCCTTCTGAAGTTTAAATCTCTACCTCCCACTATGTGGGTTACTCTTCTAATTCAAAGAACTATCAGCTGTTTATAAACATTTGGGTGTGGCCACCCCAAAAAGGGGGTGTAGTGAACTGTTCTCTCATCTCTGAGTTCTGCCATTGTATGAAGTAGCCCCTTTATATTGCTGAGTGCACACTTTTAAAAGCTCTTTTCCTAGCCACTTGACAAGAGTAAGAATTTTCATTTCACTAAAGTACTTTTTATTTCTGAAGAATGTATTCATAGGCTCTCTTTTATATTTATCTGGCATGTTCTGTTTCTGGTAGCAATGAAAAGCATTCTTAAATCTGATTTGAAAAGCAAATCTAATTATTGCAGCCATGATGAAATTAGGTATACCTTTTAAGCTAGGTAAATAATCTTTTTCCCCCAGATGTTATTCTTCATGGTGTAAACAAACATACAAAAAAAGTAAATTTCTCTCCAATTCTTGATTTTGCCAAGCTAAGTTTTGGAATAGTTGTTTTCTTGTATCATAAAAACCCAAAGACCAATAAGTATCAAATACCTATCACTGCTGGCAGAGGATTCTGAGAAGATGTTTGAATAGGAAGCATCAGGAATCTGTCTCTTTACCTAGACAACAATTGCACTGCAGTATCTGTCTGATGTAACTATTTTGGAACTGTAGAATCTGTTGAAGACTTGCAACTTCCAGGGGAAGACTTGAAAGGTAAACTGTAGTCAATTTCAGCCCTTTGCTTTTAGCAGATGCCCTTCCTCCACCCTTAGTCCATCGCAGGCTGCTCTGCATGTGTTCCTGAAGGAGCTTGCACACAGCTTTAGGAGACAGGATGGGCAAAAATGACTTTATCCTCTCGCTTTCGGGGATCTGTGCTCTGATAGTTTATTGCTGCTTCTGATCACAGAGGTGTCAGCAAAGAGGCAGGCAGCTGTTGTTGCACCTCCCATTGTTGCAGGATCCTTTCCCTCTAGCCGAAATAACTTTCAGACATTTAAAGGGCTGGCAGCCTTTTTTATCTCCCTTCTTTTTTTGCTTTTTTCCCTTTTGGGAGCCAAACATTAAAGACTAGGACGTTTAAGAATAACTGCATACAAGGCGATAATTAGAAAGTGACCAAACATACCCACAGAAAGGCCCAAAAGTGACTTTAAGTTTATACCTCAGTCTGATCCATTGCACAGAGACTGCTTACAACAATCAAAATGATAATGATGATAATAATATAATAATAATAATGATAATAAAAAATAGTAAATCTTGGAGAAAATGGAGAATCTAATTTCCAAAATTACTACATTATTAGATTCAAATATCCAATGTTCAACCAAAAAAATCATAAGGCATACAAAAAAACAGGAAAGTACCAATTGAAAGGAAAATTGTCCGTGAAAGAGACCTAATGGCAGATATACTATATAAAGACTTTAAAACAACTTTCTTAAAGATGCTAAAAGAACTAAAAGACGATGTGAAGAAAATCAAGAAAATTATGTGTAAACAAAATGAAAATATTACTAAAAACTTAAAAAGAAACCCAAAAGAACTTCTGGAGCTGGAAAGTACAGTAACTGAAATGAAAAATCCCTAGATGAATTCAAATGCAGATTTGAGCAGACAGGAGAAAGTATTATCAAACTTGAAGATAGGAAAATGGAAATTCTCAAGTCGGAGGAACAGAAAGAAAAAAGACTGACGAAAAGCAAACAGAGCCTAAAAGACCTATGGGACACTATTAAGAGGACCAACATACATATTGTGGGAGTCCCAGAAGGAGGAGAGAGAATATTTGAAGAAATAATGGCTAAAAATTTCATTAATTTGATGAAAGATGAAAGAATATAAATATCTAAGAAGGTCAATGAATTTCAAGTAAGATGAACTCAAAGTAGAACTATACTGAGACACATTATAAACAAACTTTCAAAAGACAAAGAATCTTGAAAGTAGTGAGAGAGAAGTGTATTGTCACATATGAGGGATCTTCAATAAGACTATAAACAGATTTCTCATCAGAAACTTGGAAGCCAGAAGACAGTCAGCTAATATATTCAAATGCTAAAAGAAAAACAAAAACAAAAACCTGTCAACCAAGAATTCTATATCTGGCAAAATTGCCCTTTAGAAGTGAGAAATTAAGACATTCTAGATATACATAAACTGAGAGAGTTGGCAATCACTAGACCTGCCTTGCAAGAAATGCTCAAGGGCTTCTTGGAAGGTGAAATGAAAAGACACCAGACAGTAACTGGAAGCCATATGGAGAAATAAAGATCTCAACAGAGTTAAATACAAGGACAGTTATAAAAACTAGTATTATTGTAACAATGATTTGTAACTATACTTTTTTCCTATGCGATTTAAGAAATGAATACATTTAAAGAAAAAAGTTATTAATGTAAAAGCTAGTGTTACTATAACTTTGCTTTCTAACTCCAAATCTTGTTTTCTACATAATTTAAGAGTCTACTGCATTTAAAAGAATGATTACTTTATGTTTTTGGACACATAGTGTATAAAGATGGAGTGTTGCGACATCAACCACTAAAAGGGATGAAGATAGAGCTGTAATGGAGCAGGGCTTTTGTATGTTATTGAAGCCAAGCTGGTATATATTGAAATCAGAGTGTTATAACTTTAGATTGTTAAATGTAACTTCCATTATAATCACCATAATATTAGCTACAGAATATACAGAAAAGGAAATGAGAAAAGAATGTAAACATTTCACTACAAAAGAATTGAAGGACCAAAAAATGCTGTAAGGCATATATTTAAAAAAATAGCACAATGACAGAAGTGAATCTCTTCTTTTCAGTAATTACCCTGTGAATGGATTAAACTCTCCAGTCAAAACAGATTGGCATAAGAGTTAAAAACATATAACCCAAGTACAAGAAACTCATTTGAGATTCAAAGACACAAGACAGGTTGAAAGTGAAAGGATGGGAATGTTTCCATGCAAATGGTAACCAGAAGAGAGCAGGGATGGGTATACTAATACCAGTTAAAATAGACTTCATATTAAAAAAAAAAAGTTTACAAGAGACAAAGGACATTACATATTAACAAAAGATTCAATACAGCAAGAAGATATAACAGTTATAAACATTTATACATCTGATGACCATCAAAATGTGTGAAGCAAAAACTGACAGAATTGAAAGGAGAAATAGACTAAAACCAAGGAGACATCTCCCTTAAGAACTAGATGGATGCTGTATAAGATCTAATGATTAAATAAGTGATAATAGCAATGAATTTTTAATTTTAGCTACAATCCAATATGAGGTTTCTGTACATTTTTTAAAAAGTCCACTTTCAGTAATTGCAAAGTGCTATACAAATATTCTTTATAGAAATACTCCTTCTAAAAGGGCATTGGCAGGGAGCTGCAAGAGAGAGCTAAAGCCACAGCTACTACTATCATCTCCAGTGTTCTACATGTGGATGCAATATCCCCCTTGGTACCCACATGTACTTCTACCAGTTATGGACAATCCAGATGTAGCTCTTCAGCAATGTGAGTTGTAACTTCTTGCATCAATGTTTGTTCATTCCATCAAGGTCCAAAATATTCAGGCTGAAGACCACAACCTAGGCCTCAGATTCTGAAGCCACATCATAAGGCTGGTGGAAAACACAATTATTGGTTCTCAAATGGAATTAAACCAGATTAGAGTGACCTTTTATTCTCAACTAAATCTTTGTATGGTGGATCTATAGAACACAACTGGAGCATCCATCACAGTTGTGGCTATTACTTGGAAAGCCTTCTTTGTTTGGCTCTTAGTGACCATAGCCCTCTATTGAAACAGTTGAAATTGATGGTGAATCCTTTGACCTAAGACTGTAATGGGGCATGGCTCCTAGAAGTGGCAGTGTATTTTTGTCATGCCCTATAAGGAAGGTCTTGAGACCTATTCAGCTCACGGATCCTAGATAAAACAAAAGTTTTAGAGGAATCACGTACTCCATAGGTCTATCACCTTAGATGACTAATTCATGGCACTCTCAAGGAATACCTTCAACAATTTTGTGCTTTATTTACATAGACCACATGAAAGGGGCCAACCTTGGGAAGTCTCTTGCTTTTTGGGTTATCACTTTTTGCTGAGTCCACCAATAGAGTCGTGCTCAATGCTGAACTGTCCTTCAACCCTCAGGGCTAGTGGGCAGCAATGCTCTAAGTGATTGTGGCAGAAACTGTGTCAACTACTGCTGGAAGGAGTCTGTAGAGGCAGATGTGTAGATTCTTTTTTTTCCCTTGCCTTAGGTCATATAGCTACTCAGTGTTGGATCAAAATTGAAACTACTCATATTACTACAGAACTTGTACTCATTTTTTTTTACTATTATTTTTTCAATTATAGTTGACATTTAGTGTTATTTTATATTTGTTTCAGGTATACAGCATAGTGTTTAGACATTTATATAATTTATGAAGTGATCCCCCAATAAGTCTAGTACCCACCCAGAACCATACATAGTTATTACAATATTATTGACTATATTCCTTATGCTGTACTTTACATCCTCATGACTATTTCATGACTATTGATTGTACTTCTTAATTCCTTCACCTTTTTCACCTAGCCCACATACCCCGCTCCCATCTGGCAACCATCAGTTTGTTCTCTGTATCTATAAGTCTGTTTCTGTTTTGTTTGTTCATTTATATTGTTCTTTAGATTCCACATATAAGTGAAATCATATGGTATTTGTCTTTCTCTGTCTGACTTATTTCAGCAGATGTGTAGGTCCTACTAACCAGAGCCTAATCCTAGAAACTACTCATGATCCAAAGTCCTGCTAGGCCTACTGCCTTCCCCTTGCCATAGAGTTTTTGAAGCATTCGAAGAGCTTTTTCCAGATTATGTTTAAAATTAAAAGCAAAGCCATGTAAGGAACTCAAGAGTAGAAGTAGAGTAGTGATGACTTGTATAGGTATTGGCTTACCAAATTTAGCAAGACCGTTAATTGGTATTATCTCAGGGTAAGGCCCTACCCTACAGACAGACCAGTACAACCAAGAAAACCCAGGAATGAGTTTGAAGCCATACATCCAGGATAGGAGAACCACTACATTAAGGACTTTTTTTCCATCAACAACAACAACAAAAAATCATAACCTACAATTTAAAGACAACTATATATCCAAAAGAAAAGACACATTCACAGGATAGTTTCACATATTTATGAAAAAGTTTTAGTGAATTTGCTACTAATCCGCTCGAAAATTATGTTGAATTTTTGGGTCTGTTCTGTATTAATTTGGTTTATAAAATTAGCAATGAAAGTTCTTAATAATTCACAGATCTCTCTAAGGAAAGACTTTATTTTTTACTCTTTTTTGTCTCCCTCTAGGCTGTCAGCTCCTATGCATTCCTCATTCTTGCATTCCCTAGGTCCAGGCCAAGCCCTGGCAACTAATAGGCATGCATTACCTAAATGTGAAATTACTGAGTAAATAAGTGATAAATGTATAAATTGACACTAGGGAAGCTTATATAGCAACAGGCATCTTGTAGCTTTAAAAGTAATTCATGACTGAATGATTACCTTTTTATAGTGCTGTTATCTTCTCCCAAAATTATTTTCCCAATTAAATAAAAGGTACAGTTAATTTCATTTTTTGAAGAAATAACCCACAAATAAGAACCAAAGATTTGTCCATTCTTCACTTCTTCACTCTAACCCCCAGAATCAAAATCTCACCTTCCACCAGGAAATATTCAAGGATCTTAAAAAAATTAATAAAATTAATATACTTTCCTTTTTGTTCACTACAAGTTATTCATTTTAGATGAAAGAGTAAGAGGAAAAGTTTATTCTGAACACTTAATTCAGAACTGCTGAGTTCAATATCAGGCCAAGTTTTTTTCCCCCCTTCTCTTATATTCTTATGCTTGTGGCTTGAAATAGTATAAACTGTAGGAACTCCTGATATGTATAACTTTCTTTACCCCGAAACATACATACATACATACACACACACACATACAGACATACATACATATGTGTGTGTTTGTCCACAAGGTATACACAAGCATATATTTCAGGGTAAGAAAAATTTTATATATATATATGTATGTATGTATGTATTAGTATGTATGTATGTATCATCTGTGTCTATGTTTTAAATGTATATTAAAGAAAATATACCATAGAAAGATTCCCTGTTATAACCCAAATGAACTCTCAGTTGCCATCGTATCCCTTCAACATTCATAATTATCTCAAAAGATGATGAGTAAACTAATGGAGAATTTTTACAAAGTGAAACTAAAGAGCACTTACTAGAACTAATATGTCGAATATTATCTGTAGACTATTTGTCTTCAGAAAAGGTAGTTCAAATGCTGGTCATATTTTCATCAGATACTTTTAGAAAACAAGATCTCTGAAAAACAAAAGATTTCCCAGGTAAAGTTAAAAATTTATTCCAGAGCAGCATCTGTTCTTTAAATTAGGATTAAACAGGAAATGTATATAAATTATAGGCATACAAATATTTTCTATCAACCTGTATAATGGCAAGGACATTTTTATGGATAAAAATTCAGTTCTGTTTTAGCCTTCCTGTTTAGTTAGATAAGACTCCAAGTCTACAGTGTTGATTTTCTTTTTATATATACAAAGGGGGTCATCCAGGGAAGTGTGGACATGTAGCAGTATAGTAGCGGGAAAGAGCAACAAACTAAGAGCAGGAAGACCTGATTTTAGTTTTGTCTCACCTCTTACTATGTTAAGCTTCAGTTTCTTCATCTATAAAATAAGGATGACATCTGCCCATTTATCCTATAGGATCGTTGAAAAGCAAATAAAATAGTTTATAGGAGAGTTTTAACAAATATTAAGCACCAAATATTACGGCAAGATGTAAAGTGACTGTACTTTTACTAGTATTTGACAATTCTTTTCCATTTTATTTCACAAACAGCCTAACTTCTCTAACTCTGTCTATGACTAACCCTTTACATCATATAATATTAAGATCATTAATGAGAAAAAACAAGAACAGAAGTCGTCAGACTTTAGATACCAATTAAGTTCTTATTTAACAAATGTAGTATTGCATTTGAAACTGGAGCTTCCCATCTCTGAGTCAGTAGGTCAGATCTGATTCAACCTGGATGATTATTACCTAAAGTCACAGCCACTGGATGCCATTTGGAAAACCCTATTTAAAGGTACTGATCATTTTGTTTCATCCACTCAATGAATTTTTATTAAGGAAAGACTCATCTACTTGCTTCTCTGACTCACTACTATTCCACCATCCTGAGGCAGAAAGAATGTATGAATAAACATAATCGGCAGACTATTATGGTGTTAATTATTCACTGGGAATTTCCCCAAGCTAAGCGGCCATTTGGAGAGAGAAAGACCTGTTATCAATGAACTATCCCAACCCTAAAGCTGTTGTGCTGAAACACCAAACAAAAGGTCAGAAAATTTAGAAACTGTTTGAAACACATAATTGGTTGTGAGCCACCTTTGCTTACAACAGTCCTTACTCTTCAGTGGAAAAATTCTCACTTCATGTTCTAACAGAACTCTTTGCTTCCCTTTCACAGTGCTGCCAACACTATTGTTACATGTTATTTGTTGTCTGTTCTTGCCACTTAAAACTGAGTGAGGGCAGGAATGATCTCTATCTTGTTCATGGTTGTATCCTTGAATTCTGGCACATAGAAGAAGGTACTCAGTAACTTTTGGAAATAGGAATGAATAAAGAACCAAACTTTTCATGCATTTACAGGCTTCGAGAAAAGATAATTAGCTCCTTTGAGCCCACTCCCCCAACTCTGTAATAGAAACAAGAATATTTTACAGTTTTTCATAAGGATTTAAGATAAAAAAAGGTTAAGTGCCTATTACAGTTAATAGGCCCTCAACAAGTAGTAACTATTATTATTTTTGCTATTATTCTTTCTTATCATTATAAACTGAGTTCTTCTAAAACTAGGATTATAATTTTATGCCCATAATAAACAAATCTTTACAGTACATATTTCAAAAACTTTCAAAATCACTACAGCCTAGTTCTTCATCCAAAAAAAAAGCAGTTGATATTACGATTAAAGCCTTTTTCAAATAAGTTAAAATACGCCTGGGAAGCCAGTTTGTCTTGTTTTGTTTTGTTTAACTATCCCTCTTCTTAAGAACTGGAACATCTAATCAATGAAATCACTTTTAATATGCAATTGAGTTAAATGATTATCTTAGGTTAATATACAAATTCTACAGAATACCAAATGACTCAATGTTAAGAAGACCAAACTTGGAGCTTTTTATTAAAAGGATGATCTATAACATATATTTTACACACATAGTCTCTCTTACAAATATATTGCTGCTGTATCTTTAGCCACATAAAATATTTATAATTGATATGAAAATATAGGCCTTGTAGAAGATAGAAAAGGCATATTTGGAAAGATTACGAATAATTACACGTAATAATATTATGCCAATAGAAAGTTCATGCGTGTTACTGTTTTTGAGTTGGAGATTTTATCTGTGTTTGAAAAGAGGAAATGGTTGTTGTTTTTTTAAAAAAAAATAATAATAATAATAATAACCTGTTGGCCAGAAGTTACATACGAAATTCCAAGTTCCTTAACGATAATTAGGTAACCACGCAGGTGCTCAATTTTTGGAGTACCAAGTTCCACCATGTAAAGCTCACTAACTGGATTCTTCCCCTCTCCCCCGGTTTTGTTTTTTACAACTGTAGTTTTATTTTGGGTGTACTGAACTCTAAATGCCATATAGCATGCTGGTAGTGATGTCTGGTGGGAGTTTGGGAACTGGCCTGGAATTGAGGAGGTGAGGATTACTTAACAGCATGGAGAGATTGGTTGAGATTGCCCAGGGAGAGGGTTAGCCATTATTTTAACACTCTTATCTCTGATTTTGCATCTACTCTTAGGCCATACAAACACATACAGAAAGGCAGCAAATAAGCCTCTACAGATGTCTTCATATGTCAGGCATATGTCAAGAATGAGAAATTAAATTATCCTTAACACACACACACACAATTACATTTTTCTGTCACTAGACATTTCTGGAAAATGGCTGACAAGCCAATTTGATATGGATCTTTTAGGTTCTAGTGTGTGAACACATTTCAGAAGGTTTTGAATCTGCAGAACATTCTAATGGTCTTGTCATCTATACCTTTCTGTTTCTTTGAGTTTGAACTCTTTAAATATTGTATCCTTTAAGTTAAAAATGCTTGCAGGTCAAGTTCAGTTATTGTGACGATGTCCTCTTTTGTCATTGGGTTAAATATATAAATATATAATGAGGCTTGTTTCCCTCATAAACGTGATCAGGTCTTATCAGACTAAAAAATTAAAATATAATTTAAAAATACAATTCCATAACCTTGCTTTCACCTGAAACTAAAATTTTATTTTGATTTCTTGAAAAGACAGTCTGTGTTTACTGCCTTCTTTGTCAACTCCCATTCTCTCTTAATCCACGAAATCTGACTTTTGTTCCCTCCACCACTCAAACTGCTACTCTCATGAAGATTTCTAGTGAATACTTTTTGGTCCCCATCTTAAATGATACTGCTAACCATTTCTCTCTACAGTTCTCACCTCCTTTGGCTTTCTTATCATCATTCTTTGCTGGTTCTCCTTATGTTCTCTGCCCATAGCCTCGCAATTAGTTTCACCAGCAATTCTTCCCCTTTCTGTCTAAAAGCAAATTTTCACCAGGAAACCATCCTTGCCTCTCTTTTACTTGATAGTATAAATAAAACTTTCAACTTTTGGAGGGACATGGAGTCATTTGAAAAGCTGGTTAAAACACTAGACCTTTCATCAAAGAAATGTATCCATACAACTTAAATTTGCATACAATTTCAAAGGTGTTTATGGCTTCACATTCTCTATATGTAGTCTCTTGGTGACCTCATCCACCCATTCTTTATGCCCATGTGCCAAGAATTTTCAAATCTATCCACTTCAGATTTCTTTTTGATCTTTAAACCCTATTTCTAACAGCCTACAATTTCTTGTGTATTCTGTGATTGTCTTTTATATACTTATCAAATTTATTTCTCTTCCAGAGTTTCTTCCTCCACTTATTAAGGACCCCACCATCCACTTAGTATTTTAAGCTAAAAACTTCATATTCATCCCTGACTCTTTCTCCAACATTCAATCAATCCCTAAGCCCGTCACTTCTACCTCCTGAACCTCTTCCTAATGAAAAAAAAAAAAAAAAAACCACAAATAAGAAAATGGTTATAGACTGAAACAAAGAATTAGTACAGACGAAACCATTTTAAGTTAGTGAAATAACTTCTTGAGCAAACATCCAAGTAGGAATCGTTGGCATCGGGTTTAAAGTGGATTTGGGCAGACTGATCCTTCTATCCTATTGTAGTAGTACAAGCTTTATCATCTGGGTATTCTCTACCATTTGGCAAAACCTATTTTAATCAAATTTTAAAAGATTTCATAATATAATATAGAGTTTATTTTAGTGGCAGGATTATATAAAATATACATATACATTTTTATCTCAAACTTTCCCCTTTCTCTTTATAACATCTGCTTCAGCTTACTCTAGACCCTCTTCTTGCTTGAATTACTACCTCCTAACATGATCTCTTTCCTTTAAGATTTTAAAAGGGTCCTTGAGGAAAAACATGGCTACCCCCTTAAGTTTTTTGGATGCCAAGCAAAATTTGAACTCCTTTAGAACTTCAAGTGAACTTAATAATAAATGGAACAAACACATCCATCATTCAAGCAGTATCACCCATTATAGTCCAATATCAGTATGGCCCTTTGGAGATGGGATGGCTGTGGAGAATTAAGATTCCTTTAAATAGGGATAACATCTTCACAAAGAAGACTAATCTTATAGCCCACAAAGGCAAGTATATGCTTTTGTTCTTTTTTCAGTGGTGAGATTTCTTCTTAAAAGAATTGTTTTAAATGTGTGTTAGGTTGTACTGTGGAATACATTCAACTTTAAAGAGTTTCAGAATGGAGGGTGAGGGAGCTGTTGGTTTTGTTACAATTTAATTGACTGTTTAATCATCTACCTCTGTTCCAGTAATATCTAGAATAAATTACTCCTGGTAATAATATAAGAAGAAAATAACTTTAATTGTAATTCATTCAGCATTAGCTAAATCTGTCATAGGCTCTCACTGAAAGCCCAAAATTTTCTATGACATGAAAAGAACCATAATTATAAGTGGTTTTCAGTAATCAATAAATTTCACTAAGGACTTTATTTTTAACAGTCATTTATTATGTCTTCATATTTGCTCAGTTTTTAAAAATAAGCTTGGACATACATCACTAAACGTCAGTGAGATAAAAAAATTTTTTAATAGCACCTTACTTTTAATATTGACTCCATGTTGAAATGATAATATTTTAGATGTATTGGGTTAAATGAAATATATCATTAAAATTAATCTCACCTGTTTTTTTTTTCAATTGTGGTTATGGAAAAAAATTTTTAATTTATTTTAATTATTTTCAAGTATACAGTACATTGGTTAGACATCTATAGAGTTTATAAAATGATCCCCATAATTGCTCCCTCTCTCCCCAGACCCTCCACCTAGCTAACATATTAATGCTAACTGCATTCTCTATATAGTCCATTGTTCTCAATTATGTGGAAAGAGCACTGGTATTAGAGTGAAGAGACCTGTTTTGTATTGGTTGCATGACCTTGAAAAGTAAATTCATTGAGACACTTCCTTAAAAAATGAGCATGCTTATTGTGAGGCAAAAATAATATATACATCTGAAAATAACCTCAAATCGCAAAGTATTATTGCATAAATGTTATGTCACAGTGGTATTTTATCAATAGTGAATGTCTTTTGTTTTAATTCTTCTCATAATCAGCTTTAGCAGAGCAGTTTCCTAAGGTAAAGAATTTAGAAAGTTTGTGAGGGGGACTATAAAAATCTTTTAAAAACTTTTAAAAGTATTTCTCTTCTAATTATTTAATATGTTCATTTTATTAGAGATGCTTATTAATCATAAATAGTTTTCCAGCTTTGGGCTTAAATCATGGTAAGAGGGGGATTTTAACAAACCATTTTTATGACCGCTCCAAAAAAAGTTGGAAAAGTCAAAGCTGAAATAACTATTTTACAAGAACTATGTGAAGCTAAATCTCAGAAAAATTGGTCTTTTCTCTTTTTATCTGTTATATACCATAAAGCAAGAGCTCAAACAGTAAGTAGACTATCAAGCCTAATTATTGTTTTCTGTAAGTAGTATAGGTCCTTAAGTATCTGAAACTAGTTGATATCCTTCCTCACTGAGATTTTCAGACAAAATATGAACTAGAGGTTTTTGTTTTATTTTTTCAACGTTTTATTATATAAGAAGTAAACATGGAGATAAGTTATATAGTAAACACTCAAAAGCACATCCCTCCTAGAGTCAAAGTTAACCTATTGCTATACTGTATTGGCTTTATCAGATATCTATTTATCTATCTATTCCTGAGCTAGAAGTTTATATGCAGGAAAAAAATTTTATTTACTCTTTTATATGTATTTCATATAACAACCTTAAGAAATAAAAAATGTTAAATGCTTTAGAAGCTATAATTTTCCAAACAAATTTTAAAGAAAAATATACCACATACATAATATAAAAACATGAATAGAAAGATAAACACCAAATTCAGGAGAATAATTACATGTACAGAGAGGGAGGAAAGGGCTCATAGAGAAGTTCACAATGAACTTTAACTATAATATTTTACTTCTTAAAATCTGAGGCGTAAAATGTTAGAACATGATATTGCTGTCTATTGAGTATCTGGCTGTTTGTTATCCTCTCTGTTCTTTGCTGTATGTTTGAAATATTTCACAATTAAAAATTAAAGGAAAAATTTCCTTAGTTTTCTTTTCCCCTGGCAAAGTGTTTTTCACTTAAGATCTTTTGTCTAGTCGGCCTTCCAGCTGAGGTGGATTGAATAAAATTTAACAACACCACATCCTTCCTCAGTTATTTGATATACTAGCTAAAGAATGATTACGAAGTGCCCCCTTTCTACTAAGGATTGAGAAGTATAACTTTTGCATACTTCTTGGCTTTGCCTAACTCAGAGGGAAAAAAAACCTCCTTGTATTGTACTTAAATTCCTTGAAGCTATTTGACATGGTTGTTGATAAGTATATAACTGTGTAAGTATGTAATTTTGCATGTTCACCTGATTTTAGAGAAGAAAGACATGGAAAGTGAAATTTGGCCAGGGAAGCTGATATATTAAAACTTGTAGAGATAATAGATGCTGCCCAGCCAGGACCTGGGAACTTGACTAGTCTAAACAAACTGCACAGTACTAAATTGCTTGTGAAAGGGCTGAATCAGTACTGCTGCGATTTGAACTTTTGGCTCCTGAAAGTCTAGGGTAGACATGAAAATAAAAATAAAGCCCTTACCTATACGGTTGTGTTCCAGACCCTCTACTGGATTCTCTATATAAGGGAGGCATCTATCGAAAGAACAAAAGGCAGCAGGAGAAAGATGAGGCAGTGAAAAGGAGTCTTAGGGGCTTCTTCCTATACTAGGTGTGAGAGAGTGATCGCCCAGGGAGAGAAAATCTCCATCATTGATTTATTGATTCCTTCAGGAAATATTTATCTAGAGCCCTAAGGAAAATACGGTGGGATGTAATATAAGGGCTCAACCAACCAGAATATATTTAGTGCTTATGACTTGCCTAGCACTGTGCTACGCTCTATGAAGTCCATAAAAGAGAGTTACCGTGTCTGATTTGCTCCAGCAGAGAGAGAAGTTATGTGGCATAAAACAGAATAAAACCTTGAATAATAATATAGATTGTAAATTCTAAAGGAGTTAAGAATGTCATAGTATACTATAAACCAGGAATGGAGCACTGGACTTAATCAGAAGACCTAAGTTCAAATCCTAGCTCTGATACTTGCTATATAAACTTGGGCAGGTCCCTTAATTTCTGAGCCTCAGTTTCCTCATCTATAAAATGAAGTCTAGCAAGTTTTGCTTACTTACCTATACACAGCATTGCATTAAGAATCAGGTGAGGATGGGTGTAAAAACACTATTGAGTTTCTAATTATTGAATGAAATGAGAAATGAACTAGGCCTTGAAAAATGTTTTACATGGATAACCTTAAAGGCTAGATAAAAGTGGGCTCAGGGAGGGAGCAACTGGAGCAGAGAGGAAGATGAGACTCGGATATAAGAGGACAGTATAAAAACCACCTAATTATAGCAAAGATTTGTTTTGGGAGAATGGGTAAAAAATACTTATGCCATAATGACTGGATTATGGTAGGATTTAAATTATAGAGGACCTGAAGGCTAGAAGGAAGAGTTTGGACATGATCTTAAAGGGAATAAGGAAGTATTTGGGGGTTTTGAGTAGGAAATTATTATAAAGGTATGTAACTTTTATTCATTTTGATAATCAGTATCTAACAAAGTCCCTGGCATACAGGTATTCAGGATTAGTCCAACTCAATTCAGTTAATCTGTCAACAATATATGAAACGAATTGGACATATCTAAGCCTGGAGTCTAGTCTTCTTATCACCTAGATATTAATCTGGTTTATCTTTTTCTTTAACTGTAACAAGGAATGATAATACCTGCCCAGCTAATGTGTTGATTTCAAAGGTCAAATTAGATGACGATGCCATAATTATCCACAAATACATTAAATGCCTTCGTCATGTTTGATGCTATGTAAAAAAAAAAAAAAAAAAAATGGAAACAAAAAAATTTATAGATATGAGAAAGATGTCTTGCGATGGATATTAGTTTGAAATGCAAACTTCTAAAGGATCTAGTAGCAAGAGGATGGTATACAACAGCTAAAGGATATCTTAAGGCTAAATTTAATACTGAATTAGGTTCCTATTATTGTCAGAACCTGTGAGGCCTAGCTAGGGTCAAGTAGAGGAGAAACCACCAAGTGCAGTAAGGTAGGTATTTAAGGTCTCCAGGAATTCTTCCTGTTGGCAATTAACCTTTTCAGACTTAACCTGTTCTGTAGTGAACCTCTGTCATCATGGAGACAGTGTAGAATACTGGTTAAAAAAACAGGTTCTGGAGTCATAACTAGCTGCGTTTGAAATACTGCTGTGTAGCCATAGTCAAATTGTTTAACCTCTCTGAGCCTCATAAAGATGATAACAGAATCATAGGGTTGTTTGTAAGAATTAAGTGAGATACTGCATGTAAGAATTAAGTGAGATACTGTATGTAATAAAGGATCTGGTACACAGTGAATGTCAGCTCAACAAATATCAGTTACTGTTTTTATTTCAGCCTCCATTTTTTGTTACTCCCAAATTCACTTCCCATTTTTCTACCTCTGTCTCACCCCATTACAGGACACTGAAGGCCACATTTGGCTCATTCTGTAACATGTTCTACAGCACTAACAGCAAACAAGATCTTCAAATATATTCTGAATTTTAAAAATTATATAATCTTCAAAGTAGTTTAAGTATTACATATATTTAGTTATATTCTAAGTAATTATTAGAAATCAATAATCCATAATATAGTTCTTCATAATATTTTTTATAATTTAATGTATTTTTAACTAACTGCCAATTACACCTCTAGGTATTGATCCAACAAATGTATTCTCATGTATGCACAAAGACGGTGTGAAAGCACGTTCATAGTGATACTGTATATAATAATAAAGATTGTTCATAGTGATACTGTATATAATAATAAAGATTGGAAACAACTTAAATGTCCACAACTTAAAAGTAGAGGACTGTTTAAATAAATTATATATAATTATAAAACAATACTATACACTCCTTTAAAAGAATGAGGTAAACTATATATAAACATGGAAATGTCCAAGATATAGTGGTAAGTGAGAGGAAAAACAAGAAGCAGAATATATGTATAATATAGTTCTATGCATGCGGACATGTGTGTTTCTTAAAGGACAGCTACAATATATTAATGTTTGCGTATGCAAGGAAAATTTCTGGAAATAGTATCAGTCATCCCTGTGAGTAGGATGGTGGGGATGAGAAGAGTGACTTTTACCTCTGAATACTGAAAAAAAAAAAAGTTTTAATCATTCAGCATGTAATACTTTTATTATTTCTTTAAAACTAGTTTTTAAAAAGTGTTTAAAGAGATAGAGGGGATTGAATGGTTAAATATTTTGTAAGGTATGTTGGATGTGAAAAGTGATCTATAAATGCCTATTATTTTTACTGAACAATAGAGTACAGGGCTTTTGTAACCTGAAGAAAGCAGTTCAGCATCTCTTCCTACTGGGGCATATGGTGGTTAAGACCATGGGGGATAAATGCCTTAGAGATTGCCTCTCATGGATTTGATATGCAGATCTTTTAGTATTCCCCACTGCTCTTATGGTGGAAAATTCCATGGGAAGGAGTAGAAGGGCTCAGTGACATTGTTCACCCAGTGTTTAAAACTGTTGTCAGATATTCTTTTAAATAAAACTATTAGCCACATGGTGATTGCAAACCTGATTGTTTTTAAGAGCCTTTGTTTTCAGTGTTTGGTTATTGTATTGTATGAAGAGTGCTTTTGACTAAATGTAGAGAGATACCTCATGGTGCTGTCTGCACAACAAGTTTGAAAATTAGAGGTATTATCTTGAGAGTTTTATCCTAGTGTTTTACAGATTAATAGGAGACAGAATGTTTTGCTACTCCAGGTAACAAGCTTTTTGTTTTGTAACTCTTTAAAGTGTTGGTTTTCTCCCTTTTGACACTCAGGGGATTAATTTACTATTTATTTCTTTACATCATACCCTTAGAGAAAACAAAAATACAAATAGATCTTCTGATTGGTATACTGTTTTTTTCTTATAACTAGGTATTTTTAAAATAAAGTTGTATGTTAATGCTATTTCAAAGCTTAAAAATACAAAAATCCAGTGAACACTGCAGATCTCCCATTACTACAGATTGCAACATTGAGTTAATGTAATTAACTACCTGTCAAACAATAATAATAAAGACCCTCAGGACGAAATGGTGGTATGTAGGAGAAGTTTGCATGTGTTTTAATTTTCATTCATTCATCAACTTCTCACCCTAAATACAAACAAATATGACTAACTTTCTGATACTGGAAGCTGATTGGCCAATTTATGGATGATAATAATGAAATTTTAGTACTCTCTTGTTCACAAAACACTTTTGTCTATGTATCTTAATAAAACTGTGAGGTAAACATTACCATCCCCACTTTAGGATTAAAGAAACTAGGACTGGAACAGATTAAGTTTTGACCATGGACAAAGTAATTTGAATCTAGAACTTCCGATATCAGACTCATTACCATTTTAGTGTTGCCCACTTTAGCTACTTTTCAGATTAATGGAGAAGAGCATAGAGTATTATTTCTAGTCAACATCTTCATTTTCTCAGTGAATAGATTAAAATGAACAGTGGCCTTGACCTTAAGGTTGCCAGACTTCAGAAGTCCCCCTGCCCCTACTGCCTCCCCACCCAACTAACTCTCTCTCATCCTCCCTCCCTCCCTGTCCCTCTCCCCACCCCTCAGCTTTCTTAATGACCTGAAGAAAAGCACTTAGTTCTTTTCCCTAGTAAGAGTTTCTACTTCAGAGAAATAGTCAAAAGATAAGATACATAGAGGAGTTAGAAAAGCAAAAATAATAATAATAATAATAAATTAATTAATTAATTACAGTCATGTACTCTGATGTAAAATTCCTCACCAGAGACGTAAAATTCCTCACCAGAGACTCCAGCCTATCTGGTTTTACCCCTGAAGGGCAATCTTGACCTTTCTTTTCGCTCTTAAGCTTACAGAGCCAGTAAGTCCAAAGAGTAGGTTTTTGTGCCAGGCATTCTTTTAAGTGCTTTACATGTATTAACTTAATTAATCCTTACAATAATTTTATAAATCAGGTACTAATACTGAGCCATAGATTAAATAACTATCCAAGTTTTCACAGCTAATGGTACACTAAGATTCGAACCCAGCCTGTTAATTCCAAGGCTAGAATTTTTACCTGCTGGGCTCTTCTTTGAACTAGATGACTGTTTATCTTAAATGAGTTAAATGCATTTTTCAGGATCTCCAGATTGAATGAAATTCCTTTCCTAAGGTTCCCAAATCTCACAAAAACAAATTTGGGGGCATCCCTTTAGGGTTTTATTATCTCATTTTACAGATGAAATTAAGTGACTTGGTCAAAATCTTAGTTAATTATTAAGTGGCCGTGTTAGAACTCTGGGTTTTGGCACACTGTTTTTGGCACTATAAACTACTACTGTCACTTTTTAGCTCATTAGCTACCATCAGTTCAAGTGATCCACCCATTGTGAAATTTTGTTACAGCAGCTAAAGCATGTCCACATCTTTCACTCACATTTCAGTGCATCTTTGTGTCTTTCCTGGAATACAGTTAGGTCAGCATGTAAGTCTCTGGTTTTATATGGTTTTACAGTGTTTATATCTTATGGAGGGACACATGAAGACACCTTAATGGAAATACCTTATGGATATAAGGGACATCTATTACTTTAAAAATTTTTTAATGCTTTAACATATAATTCCATAAAAATTTAATTTGATCATAGCTAATAGTGTAAAGAGCAAAATTAACATTTTAGAATATCCATATTTCTGAGCCTTGAAATGGTCACCAAATGACATGACAAAATTTGTTTCAAATCTAACTCAAGCAAGAGTGTGAAGAAATCCAGCAATTTTTCTACAGGGACCTTTGTGCAGTTTTGTTTTTGTTTTTGTTTTTAAGAGAAAGCTCCTTTTGACTTCATGTGGAATAAAAAACTAGCTTAGTTTATTTCATGCTGCTCAGTCTAATTTGGAATCATTTTTGAAGTCCTAGATGCTTGGGTACAGAGAGCTTGCTCCCTAGAGCCTTGTTTCCTGACAGTGGAGAGTAAAAGATTAAATTGAGCTGAAATGAAATTGACTGACATTTTGACACTGCAGATTGTGAAAAGAAAGGGAATTTGTTCAACTTTTTAAAAGAGACAGCAGAAAGAACTATTTCCTTCAAGGTACCCCAGTTTGCAAAGATTATATAATTTTTTTTCTTAAAAAGCCGAGAGGCATGTTCTAGCATTTTCCTAGTTTCCTATATTACAGTTCAAAGGGAAAATTTAACTATGAAAAGCTTTTGAAAAGGCCTGGATGGGGGTGTTAAAATACTCTCCTTCAATGAACAGGCACTGACAGAGGTCTTTTAAGGAGAAAACAAAGGACTACGCACTTCTAGGGTGTCACTATAGGAACCTATTTATAAAAGACAAGTATACATATTTATGGAATCTTTACCTCTATCGTTTTTAAATGCAGGAGATAGTAAGTGTGAACTGAATAAGATACATTTCCTGCTGACTTATTTTTCAGAGATGCGATGATTATCATGCCATCATCTTTCCTAAAAGGCATCATTTAGTGTCAACTTCAATAAAATCCCATCTCTGCTGTGTCATGAAAGGAACCGGACTCACCTTAACAGTGCTGTTCTAAACAGCCTGCTGCTTTTTTTTGATCACTGAAGGAGGTCGTAATAAATTACAATCTGGAAGAAGTTTCAAACTGCAAGTCTGCCAGATATTTAAAGCAATTTATTTTGGGGTGTATCAGCAGATTTTTTCTTGCACTGCCATTTGAGTGTCTGCTGACGCAGCCTGAACAAATCTTTCAAACATTTTTCTTCCTAGAGATGGATGAAGATGATGATGCACTGGACTCCAAGATCCAGACCTTTCATTAACTCTTAACTTGCCAGTTGGTTCCTTCCTATTACCAGATCTGTAGTAAACTTAGACATCTATTTCCAGTATGAGTTTGCAGTATTTCACATCCTTCAGTGCCTTGGCAACAACTCTAATTTTTATGGAAGAATTGGCTAACAAAAGAGCGATTCTGGTTTTAGGCACAGAACTTATAGTTCAGATTATTTCATTACTAGTATTTTGAAAATTGCCAAACTTCCCAACAGAAAGAGGTCTGAAAATTTATATAAAACAAAGACTTATTTTTTCTTGATTCTAACATGTTGTGTCTTATAGTGACTTTTCTAATTTTAGTCTCATCTCATAGTGAAATCATTTTTTTTTTTAATATTAATGTTTGGCTCTGGAATTCCTAAGGCAGCTTTATTGATATATATTTTAGCCATTTATTCAGAAAAGCTAAAAATACTGTTGCCTAAAATATTTGTTCTGATAAGACTGGAAAGCAAGAGATAAGGGAGCTAACTTTTATTGGGTGCCTGCATGGGGCCAGCCCCTTTTGTAAGCCACTACAAAGAGCGTGTGGGAGGGAAGAGATTCTCATTTTACAAAGAGCTGGTTCCTGGTCAGGTGAAAGGCACTGCTCAGTGAGTTGTTAAGAACATGATAAAGGCTTAAACTCCCGAAAGCATCAGGGAATAAGGTTGCGTGAGAAATGCCCTAGATCAGGAGTCATAAAACTGGAGTTCCTAAGTGACATTAAACGAGGTCATCTGGCTAGACCCCAAATGTTTATACACGTCTGTAATGTGAGGATATAATCTCTAGCCTGTCTTCCTTCCTAAATCATTTGGCACCATATAGTTCTCAAGCACAGCTGCACATTGGAATTACCTGGGAAGCTTTGAAAACTACTGACTTCTAGATCCCAACCTCAAGAGATCATGATTTGATTGGTCTGGGGTGCAGCTAGATATTGGGATTTTTAAAATCTCCACAGGTGATTCATGTGTGCAGCTAAAGGTGTGAATCCTTGGTTTGGAGATGGTTAGGAAAGCCCCTTGTAAACTTATTTACAAGGTTTAACACATTACCGACCGTGTAGATAGTTTTCTTTTCCCATAGCTTCAAATGTTTTGCTTTAAAAAAAAAAAAAAATCCAACTAATCTGTGAATGGCCCCAGTCTTTAGCACATAGGAAGCTTGATAAATATTTGTTGCTTTTGTGAATGTACAGCCTTTTAGAGTTTTAGAATCATTTGAAACATGAGGTTTGTTTGCGGTTTAATGTATAGAGCGGGTTAAGAGACAGGAGCTTTCTTTTGAAACATTCCCAAGAAATGCAAGCCTTTCTTGCTCAGCCTCGGTTCGCTTCACTCCTTCACCCACGCCACGGCGTCTTGGGGCCCACCCTTGACCCCAGGTCTGGTCGCACGCAGCGGACCTGGTGGGTGCCACGAGCTCCGGGGCGGGGCATTGGCTGGGCCGACCCTCCGAGCCCGCCCAGCCCACCCCGTCGCGGCGCCCCGCCCCGGACGCGGGTTGGGGCGGGCTGGTGGCGGCGCCCGGCCGCCGGGACTCCACAGCCGAGCCTCTGGGCTGCGGCGGCTGCCTTCACGACCCGGCGGGCCCAGTTTGGCCGCCGGGAGCCCGCGCTGCCGGAGCCTCCTACCCCACGGAGCCCAAGGCGAGCGCCTCGTACCCGAGCCCGGCAGGGGCCAGGATGCGGACCTGAACTCCTAGAACCGGACCCATGACCCTGAGCACGTTGACCCGCGAAAGGAAGGCGCCTCCCGCCTGCACCTGCAGCCTCAGTGACTCCGACATGATCCCCTACTTCTCCGCCAACGCGGTCATCTCACAGAACGCCATCAACCAGCTGTGAGTGCACTGTGCGCCCTCCCGCCCTCCGGGAAACCTCGGAAAAAGTTTGCTTTCAGCAGCCGCCTTCCCCAGCACTCTAGGGAGCCAGCGAGCGAACAAGGGCGAAATTGCTGTCTGCGTGCTTGGAGGTCTTGGGACGTCCACGGGATAGTGGGGTGGAGATGTGGGGTAATTATTGGAGGCAGAAAGTGTCCCCGAAGGGTGGACGGACAGAAGAATCTTTTGCGAGATTCCAGTAAACTTTGAGGGAATCTGAAAGTGGGATCGGTCGTCCCAGGGAAGTTGTCTGTGGTGCCCGAATGACAGCCGAGCTGTATGGTACTCGGGAGACTCTGGGGGTGAAGGGCTGTCTAGCTTCTGAACCTCCGGCCGGAAACGCTGGGACTCCCTTGCGGATCCTGCTGGTAATCAGGCTCCCGTGTTCGTTGTTATGTTTTTTGTTTCAAATAAGTTTGCAAGTGACCATAGGTTTCTGTTGGAAGGCGTTCACACAAAGACAGTTCATTCTTTGCTCCCGCTGATTGTAGTCTGGAGTTATTTCAGAAAACTGGATTCAGTAGTATGGCTGTTTTCTGTCTTCCCCTGTAGTAATACGTGCTCACAACCCAACCGTGCATGCACATCTTCATGCACTAAAGTGCAAGATTCAAGCGCATCTTTAAATCATCACTATTTTTAAAGTCTCTGGAGTTGTCCTTCCTTTTACTTTTGTGGTTTAGCCATTTCTGAGAACTGTGTGCTGAAGCTTGTGGTTAATCTCACCTCACAGTTATAAAGTGCAGAATGGAGGAACTACCATCTATTCAAGTTGCACCCTTAGACTAGTGGAGTGGTTTAGGGTTACTTTATAGCAACAATTTGATCTTCGTAGTGTATTAGCTCTCACTCTGAAGTGACTTGGGGAGATTGACCTCCTGAGGTTTTCCCACATTCCTGGCACTTAATGCCTCTTTCTTCTTCCCAGGTCGACCCTGAAGAACTTTTTAATGTCCAACATTAAATAGAAACTTTCCATTATCTCTTGTTAAAAGTCCCAACAATGCCATGTAAAGTCATTTATAGATAATCTTACATCTAATTTATTATTTTAATTAATGGTTTGCACTCCGAACAAATCAAATTAAACTTATTTGAGTTTCAGCTTTTTCCCTATGTGTAGATTCATAGTAGAGATCCTAAAAAAAATAGCCACTCCCAAAAAGTAGTTTTACTGTTCCATACTGTAAACTCTACAGAATTAAATCAACTGCTTATTTGTATTTTCTCTTAAATAAAAAGGACAAATGGTGTAGAAGAGAAAGAGTGAATTATATGAAACTAGATAACCAATCTCAAAATAATAGTGTTACAGTACTTTAAAAATAAAAAAAGGCAGTGGGAGCAACGCACATGTCCAGTGGAGGAATAAACAAAATGTGGTATATGATACAACTGAATATTATTTCAGCTTTAAAAAGGAAGGAAATCCTGACAAATTCTGTAACATGGATAAATTTTGAGGACATTATTCTAAGTGAAATAAGCCAGTGACAGAACAAATACTATATGATTCCACATATATGAAATACCTAGAGTAGACCAGTTGCCAGGGGTTGAGAGAGGGAGAATAGGAAGTTTGTGTTATATAGATACAAATTTTCATTTGAGGAAGAAGTAGTTCTGGAGATGGATGGTGGTGATGGTTGCCCAACAATGTGAATCTATTTAATGCCATGAAATGTACACATAAAATGGTTAAAAGGGCAAATTTTATGTATATTGTTTTTTAAAAGATTAAACAAAATTTAAAAGGCAGAGCTTCTAAGCTTTTCTTGGGAAGTGGAAATTTTGAATCTTGTTTCCTAGTATAAGCAAGGCCAGATTTCTTTTCCTACTAGTGTCTTTGGGTAAGTCATTTCATTTCAGTTTCTTCCACTGTAAAATGACGATACAGTGGTTCCTACCCCAGAGGGTCATAAGAGATCATATGTACAGTAACATTCTACAAACTATAAATCCCCACAAAAGAAAAAAAAAAGTTAATTGAAGTTAAACAATAACCAACAGCTGCCATTTATTGACCACTTGTCACTGTGTACAGAGTTTAATGTATATTATCTCATTTAATCATCAGAGCAACCTTATGAACATATTTGTTCTGTTTACAGATAATGAAGCTGAGGCTTAAAGAAGTTAAATAATTGCTCAAGGCCGTATAGCTGGTAAATGACAAAACTGTCCTTAGAATCCAGGTCTATTTCCTGGACAGATGCTGTTAACCACTATAAAAATGATATTCTGTTTTAGTAGTTGCGAGGTCACTTTTGAAACACTCTTAGGAATTATCTTTTAACTGCTGATGTCTTCAACTTAGTAGCAAAAACATAATTGTTATACTAGAAATTTTGCTGCTGAAGTAGCCTGTTAAAGAATTTGAAGAATATTGCTCTAAAGATTTTTGTCTCTCTTTTGCCATGTTTTTTCCCTTAAAAGAGACTTGCTAATATCTTAATATTAACTTATTCTAAAATGTATTTGTTAATATTGCTTT
The DNA here is from genome assembly GCF_000151845.1 of Pteropus vampyrus. Lineage (NCBI taxonomy): Eukaryota > Metazoa > Chordata > Mammalia > Chiroptera > Pteropodidae > Pteropus > Pteropus vampyrus. Next base: position 6,164,103 of record NW_011888831.1, read on the forward strand.
AGTCATATTTTTATTTAGCATTTATAGTGTTGCCCAGTTCATCATCAATTAAATATCTTTAGGGATCATTCTGAATAAAACCCTAAATTTTATTAACTTAAACATTTGCATTTTTGGCACCTAGTGCAGAAGTTTTTAATTTGGGAACCATGGTCACCTGGAGTTCTATGGATTGGCTTCAGAAGGTCATTGAACACCTTAAGATCATATGAAAATGTTGGGTAGACAAATATATTTTTTAAATCAGATTCTCAATGTGATTTCAGAAAAGGGCAAGAATCTCTTTCCCAAAGAGAAGTACTGCTTATAAAGCCTGATGCTGTAAAACTCAACTGATGTGAGCATTTATTTCCCAGTGGTGCCAGATATGTAAATAGCAATGACTAGTGGAAGCAACTAAAAGATTAAGATTTAGGGGCCTAAGTGAAGACAGTCAAAAAATTTAAAGTGTTTGGGGAAGGGAGTACTCTTAGCCCAGAGATTCTCTTGCCACTGCTGAGGACCCGCTCATGAGAGCTTTTTCTCATTTGCTGCATGAGATTTGCTGTGGGTTTAGAAACCAAGTAACAAATCCTGTGAGAACTGTGTCAGTAAAAAGGCCAAAGTGAGAACCTAGGGGCTCTCTTGTGGAGGAAGTTCATGAACTTTAAAGTATGGCCTTTGGACACCTATTTTGGTGACTTCACAGGCTCTTTCTAATTTCTTGACTTTTAACTGTTATGTATTGTATAGTTGAAATTAGAGAATAGCTGGGAGCATAACTATTTTATTGAGAATTATGTTAACCATTATTAGATTAAGGTCTCCCTTTGCCATTGTATAAAACTCATCAAATATGGAGTTATTTTTGACAATGAAGAACATTAAGTGATTGAATAGTTACTATCATAAGTGTTAATCCTACTGGAAAAAATATGGGAGCAACTCAGAGCATCATCTAATCAAACTTTAAGAGTCTTGGATCAGACTGCTGAAATTATCATGAAAAGTTCCACTCCTTTTAAGAGTATACATACTTTTTAATAAAAACAAAAGTCTAAATTTCTGAAAAATACAGAAACTTATTTTTAGAGAGCCAACATTTAATCCGTGAGAAGTGGTCACTAAGTGGGCCAAGGTTATATGCGGAACAAATAGCTTTTTGGAAAAATAGGTACGGGAGCATTTGAGATCTTGCTTCCCTGCATATGTCGTCAGTTTGGCTCAAATAAACTCATAAAAATTCAATAAAGAAAAAGTAAAGTGGTTCTTTTCGTGTCTTCAAACGTTCAGAGAAGGTTCAGGAGTTAGATAAAATGCTGGCAAAACTACCATTAAAACAGTGTTCCCATTATGAAAACCTCTGATCAAGTCTTAAAACTTAGGTGCTTGAGAGATGACTCGATTTGTTAATGAGGTTACCTTGAGCTTTTATCCTTGACCTAAAATATTTGTATTTATTTACTTGATTTCATATATGAGTTTGACTTTCTAGCTGAACATCAGTGCTTTCTAAAAGCTCAAGCTCAGCAATAGAGGAGTATATCAAGATGATTTTCCAAAACATACCTTTTCATGAAATTGAAAAGTGGAAACAGTTTTATTTTTGTGTTAACTAGTAATAGTACTAGTGCTCTTTCAGTTTTGCTCTATAGTTACCCAAGTGATTTCACATGTGCTCATCTCTGAACTTAAGCTTGCATCAGAATCACCTAGGTGACTTATTAAATTTAAAACATGAGTTGCTGCTCACACCCCAGAGTTTCTGATTTTGTAGGTATGGGGTGGGGCTAGAGAATTTGTATTTCTATCAAGTTCCTAGATGATGCTGGTCCAGGGACCACACTTTGGAGATTATACCCTTAGTATTCTTCTGAGGCATATTGGGCAAGTTGTCATCCACATTTTATAGAGTAATAAACTAAAAAAATTGAAATGGTGAAGTGATATTTTTGCACAGGGGTTTCATGATTTGTTATTGGTAGAATGAAACTAGAACCAGCATTTTCTATCTTGTGATCTAGAGCTCTTAGGATCTGCACTGGAAGTGAGATAGATAGATAGATAGATAGATAGATAGATAGATAGATAGATAGATAGATAGATGATGGATGGATGGATGGATGGATGGATGGATGGATGGATGGATGGATGGATGGATGCATGCATGCATAGATTAGATAGATCTTTGTAAACATAAACTTTTCTTTAGATAAATTTCTAGCAGTGGAATTTCCTGGTCTAATGGAATGTATATGTTAAAAATTTGATACATACTGCAAAATTGCCTTCTAAAAAGGCTTTGCCAATTTGCCCTTACCAGCTATAAGGATATATCTTTCTTTGCACCTTCAACCTTGGTAATAATGACATTAAATAGTTAATTTTTTTGCTGTATGCAGGCATTATTTTGAGCCCTGTGCGTATTAGCCCATTCTCTCTTCTTAACAATCTTATGGGTTAGATATTACCCTCAATTACAGATAAGAGGCATAGAGATGTTGAGTAACTTGTCTAAAATCATACAGCCAGGACGGAAACACAGGCAGCCTGTTCCCAGGGCCCCTGCTTGAAAATACTTCTCTATTTGCAATCCTCTTTTTACTATAGACGTTTAGCATCCTTTTATATTTTTATTGGCCTTTTTCATTTTTCTATGATTTGCATGCTTGTACTTCTAACCATTTTTCTATTATCTGTTTTTTTCTTTTTGATGTTCTTTATACATTCTGAATACGTGGAAAAAATACTTTCTACCAGCTTGTTGCGTGTCTTTAACTTTGTCTTATTTTTAGGTAGGCAACTCTAACATTGTCTCTTATGATTTTAGAATTTTGTATCTTGCTTTAAGAAACCCATCTCACCCACTCCCAGGATTATAAAAGTATTCTTTTATATTTTTTCTAATATGTCTATACTTCTATTATGTCTATACTAAATATTTTACTGTTTAAAACATCTGAAGTTTATCTTTATAGCGTGAAGTAGGGATCTAACTTTACTTTTTTTCCAAATGGTAATCATTTATTCAATACCATTTATTTAGTCCATTCTCACTTCAATGATTTAAAATGCTACACTTACATTAAGTTCTAATAGATATTTAGAGTTTGCTTCTGTACTGTTAAGTCCTATTAATAAGTTTTTCTGTTCATACACCAATACCATACTGTTTTACTTAATATAGATTAAGTGGTTATTTTGATATCTTGTATGGCACGGCCTACCTCATCATTATTATTTTTTAAAATGTATTGGCTATTCTTGCTTAGTGTATTTTCCAGATAAGTCTTAGAAACAGCTTGTCAGTTTTCACTTTTAAAAAGCTTGTTGGGATATTGGGATGATCACTTTGTGAGTTATATGGATCTCTAATCACTATGCTGTACACCTGAAACTAATATAATATTATATCCCAACTATAATTGAAAAATAAAAAATATTATTTAAAAATTCTATTGGAATTGTGATTAAAATTGTACTGAATTAGTTTTGGAGAGAATTAACAAATTTACAAAATGAGCCTTCCCAATAAAGTATGTGTGTCTACTTATTCACTGTTTTTAAAATGTCCATTTAAATTTTACACTTAACTCATGTAATAGTTACTTTTCTTATTAAGTATATTCATGAGTGTTTCATAAAGTTTTTATTGCCCTTCTGAATGAGCTCTTCTTTCCCGGGACATTTTTCTATTAGTAACTGTAGGTGTTTAATAAAACTGTTGCTTTTGTTTTTATATCAGACCACCTTGCTAAGCTCTTACTTGGTCCTAATATCTGATAGATTTTCTTGACTTTTCTGGGTGGATCATTATATCATCTGTAAGTGAGTTTTGTCTCCTGTTATTAACTCATTGTTTTGGCTAGGGCTCTAGTAATATTAAATAGTTGCAGTGCTAGTAGCCTTATCTTGTTTTTCATTGTTAAAGGAATGTTTGTTATGATTTGTAAACATATGTATTGTGTGCTGTAGGTTCTGACATAGACCATTCATCAAATTGAGGGCATTTTGTACTATATTCCTAATTTTAAAAAATTTTAAAATTAGTTATCGTTATTGAATTTTATTGAATGCTTTTTGGACATCTATTGGAATGATAATTCATTCTTCCCTATACTGATAATGCAATGACTTATATTGAGTTGCTAAAGTTGAATCATGCTTACACACTGTTCGCATTATTTAACATATTGCGGGATTTGGTTTACTATTATTTTATGTAAGATTTTTTGCATTCAAGCATTTGTTGAATCTTTGATGCTATCTTTGTCCAGCTTATGTCTGATTTGTAGAATGATTTAGGTATAGCTTTCCATCTTTTTCTAGCTCTGAAACAGTTGTCTGGCAGAAATGATCTGTATTTTAAGAGCCTGGAACCAAGAAGTTATACACTAGGTGTTATAATTTTATGATTTTTTTTTTTTTTTTTGCCTTCCAAGTTTTTTAATTTCCTTGTTCTCATTGAACAAGTGTAATTGTTGTCCATGGTGCTTTTAAAATCTAGATCTCATCCTCTGCAGAGACGGGCAAACGTTATTAGAATACTTGATAATTCAGTGGTTGAAGTCAGGCACTTATTTGTGATTTAAAGGCTTTTTTTTTTACCTCTGGTTGGCAAAGAGACTAATATTAATAGATAAAAGAGACATGAGATGTCTCTTTGATTTTAAATTAATACTGTTTTTGTGATTATTTCAGATTCTTAAATAGAGAATATATCCTTAAAATGTGGAATATTGTGTAAAGGATAATCAAATAATTTTACATTTAGTGAATCTTCTAGATGTTAAGGCCTTAAAATATGAAGGAAAGTTAATGATCCATTGTGAGCATATGAAGATGCATTTGTGTTTTCATTAGCAGTGATAACTTTGGCTTTGTCGACACTTGTGCTTGTTTGAAGTCAACAGAGCAGTAATTGGCTTGGAACCAAAGAGGGTAGAGGGAAAGAGCTCTCAACTTGGGCCTCAATGGAACCACGTTTAACTGAAGAGTAGATACGCACAATGAAGATGAACAAGAATAATGATGTTGTGAAGTGCTCAAGTCAAAATTTCTTTTTGATAAATCAAGTGGATTTTCTAAATTACTGCCTCTGGCTTGTGTGCTCACCTGTAATCACTCCTGAAATTGGGTAATTTTTTTAAACTTACACTGAGAAACCACTGCCCAAAGCCAAATAATTAAGGATGTTCTCTATTTCTAAGAGCTGTAGACCTTGGTACAATAGAGTGGCTTAAACTTCTACAGATTATCTTGCTCACATTTCTTCTTGGGTCCCTCCAATAAATGCAAGTCCTCTTAATTACCATATGTTAAACTACCTTGGGTCTAAAGAACAGTGGTGGAGATGCAATCACATATTTCTAAAATTCTAAGGTAAAAGCAAAAAAGAAAAAAGGTATCTTAACTACTTTAAGATAGGGTTAGTACAGCTTTGCATTGTTGACTGATGCAGGATGTTGCTGCCACTAACATAATTAGGTTTAACTTGAAGAAATGTGCTAAGAACATCAAGGCCTTTTTAGGTGTTCTTGTGAATTAGAAAGGATGTAGCAAGTGATTTATAAATAGATTGCTAGTGTTGCACACCAAGGGGCAAATTTGGACTCACTTCTTTTTTGCAGATTGTGTGAAATGAGCAATTCTTGTTTTCTGCATTAATCTGTTTTTAGAGGGGTGTGACCCTTCTTTTAGCAACCTGAAGGATTTGGCATTAGTTGTGTCTATGAAAGCAACAGAATCCAGAAGCTTGAATTACTCTCAAATAAAGGAAAACCTCAGTGTAAACCTATTCTAGAGTCGTTTTTTAAAAAGTTGTGGCACTTTAGTTTTCCAGATGTAGAAGACATAGAATTATTTGATTTTTTTGGTGATGAACTAGATGGTTCAAATTGTTGCTTATGTTTGAGAAAAGTATCTACCTCACTTCAAAGAACTGTGGAGATCATAAGAAAGAAAAATAAAAAGTTCAGATGTGAAACTTTTACTATCTGTACTTAATTTTTATTGATAAAAGAGTCATGCAGATATTCATGATCCATAACAGGACATGTCAAGCCCTGAAATTTTTAGTTGTGGACTTTATATTGCTTGTCTTCTGTGGCATCCATATTCATAAAAGTTTATGCCACCAACTATTCTGTTTGCAACCCAAGAAACACTTTAAGCAGCCTTCAACACCTGAGCAAAAGGCTGATCAGATTTATGAGTTCACCATTTTGTCTGTGTCTAGTCTCTGCTGTTCTCTAAATTTTGTATAATAAAAGCCAGTTGATCTCCATGAGGGATTAATTGAATGAGAATGTTTCTGATTTTTCTTCACTGATTTTACATAAGTATGACTTAGAGAGTTCTTAAGGGAGATGCCATTCCTTTGGGACTCTCCTCTGTTCTGGGTACCTTTAAATTGCTGTTTCTTCTAAAGTTAATATACCCAGTTCTCAAGAACATCACAAAATTTTCATTTTCTGTTATTATATCATCTTTATTTTTGTGGAGAACTTTAGTTTGAGAAGTTGGTGCACCTATGGGGATGTAAATTCTCAATGTAAATTTCACTTCCTAAGAGATGAATGAAATAGAGTCAAACCATGTGCAAAACTGTACTTCTGTGACATTCTTTTGACCAGATTTGGTATAGATCATTCTATCACCTCCACCTCTGATGCTTATCCCTTCCCAATAAAATTTCACACTCAATTCTTAAAGTATCCCATTTCTTAAATATTCTCTTTAAAAATTCTTGAAAGTTCTCAAGTCACATGTTCAGAATCTCGTCATTCGTTCTTGTAGCTAATAGTCATAGTCTAGTGTTCAGAATGAAACAGACCTGAGTTCCAGTCAGAGTTTCACACCTATAAACTGTGCAGCCTTGAACATAATATATATAAACACTGTCCACCTTAGTTTTCTCATCAATAAAATGGAGCTTATAATGCCTATGAGGATTAAATGTAATATTTGTAAAGTACTGCTAATAGTAAGCACTCAGTAAAGGGTAGCTAATATTTGTTCTTTTGACGTGAGCCAAAATATAGGAGAAAGAATTAGATTACAGAGTGGTATGCCAGTCTGATGGTAAAAATTCTGTCATTTGCATCATTGTCATAATTGCACCTATCCTGAGTAAAGAATGGGAGATACAAAGAAATACAAGATAGGTTCTACAGTCAGGATGCTCAGTCTGTTGAGGATATAAGTCAAGTCAATAAAAGGATAAGAACACAATTCAGCACATGCTAAGTGCCAGATGAATGGTGCAGTTGGTGCTTTAAGTATTCAGAGGACAGAAAGGTATTGTAAATGAGCCAATTAGTAAAGGCTTAATAGGAGTAGGATTTGAGCTGGGACTCTGACCTTTATTTCTGGCCCTCCTAAGTGTCTTGATTTGTGTAAACAGAGGTAAAGGGGTACTTGAGTGGTAAGAGAAAAGGAAGAACTAATGTGGCATATTATAGCCATATTACAGATAGTTTTCAGTGAATAACAGCTATTAATCATTTGTGTGAAAAAGGGAACCTTAGGCTTTTGTATAGACTGATGATATTCTTTGGGAAATTGCTATGGGCATATTTTGGATATATTATATGGGCAGAATTTTTATCTAGTTTTTATTGAGTACCCTCTGAGTATACAGCCCAGTAAACCAGCATTTGCAAACTTTACATAGCTTATTTAGGAAGGCTGCCAATTTTACAAGGCTTTTGTTATTGAATCAGTACCAGTGGCTGGGAGCATAATGTGAAATCCCCACAGGCAGTATAAGAACAGAAATCATTAAACTATCTGCTAGTTGCTTTATGGTTAAAAAAAGAAAGAGGGAGGAAAAAAGCACATTCAAGTAATCCAAAGCAAAACCTCTTTCTCTGCTTCTTCCGAGTGCTCAGCAATAGATGTTATTACATCAGCATCATGTGGTAGGCACAGGGGGCTTATAATATTTACAGTGGAGTGAGCTATAAGGGGTGGGGTGTGCTGATTGCTATTTTTCCTTGTTCTTATAGGCTTGACTACCAGTTTAATGTCCTGGTTGCCAATAAATGTCACCTTACTTAGTGTTCTCTAAGCAATGTACAGCTCCTTAGTTTCTAAGTCAAATACACATGGAAACCATCCTAGTGGACATGGGGGTCTTTTACACACATAGTAAGCCTACAATTATACATCAATTAATAGAGATCAAGAACTATGTAAATGCCATGTTACATTAAGCCCAAATAATATTAATTTAAAGAAGAGTTGTTGCAGCTGCTATAAATTTAGCAGTGTTTTATTATACTCTCCTGCACTGAGAGTAATGGCAAACTAAGACCACGTAAGAGAAACTACGTATTTATTTCCATTTAGTGATTCTAACTAAACAAATATAAACCCGTTGTAATTTTTTTTCAAAATTAAAGAAAAACTGAAGATCGTAGACTGGCTAGTTCTCTCTCTAAAGATTAATAGCTGTTGTTTCAATCATACTTCCTTGGAAGTACTTGAATATATCTGTTGAGAACCAACCCACTTTGACCGTGGCTGTTAATGAATTAGGGCTTGTTCACTTACGTTGCTCTTCTGTGGTCAGTCTCAGTTATTATGGTAGTTGACTATGCCCACACTGCTGGATTCCCTTTGTTTTGTTGACATTTTTGATGCTTGGAGAAATTCTTAGCAAGGCCATATTCCCCGTTGTCAGAAAATGAGAATGTTTATTATACTTTAAAATATAATTTCTAGTCTCTTCCTCAACTAAAATCAAAATCAACAAATAAATAAACAAACAAATGGCAGTCTTGCAAATCAGCTTGGGGAAAATTTCCAAATGAATCGATCCCTTTTGCTTGAAAAACTTGTCTGCTTTAATATATATTAAAGTTAATATCTCATTCTTTACCACCCACTCAGGTTAAAAGTAAACTTGGCTGATTTTTCTTTCATGGAACTAGTCTTACTGGTAATTAAAAATCAACAAAGCAAAAAGTATTGGTTATTTTTTAATATTTGTAGATAATGTTTGTTATAGAAAAACCAGAAAACATTGAGGCATTCCTCCTCCCCACAATATATTTACTGTTAACACCACCATACATAGGCTTTTTCTATGTATATATATACCTTTAAAAATGGAATTGTGCTCTACTGCTTCATATCTGACTTTTTTTACTTAGCATATTGGGAACATCCTGCCATTGTCCTCAAATGCATTTCTTTCACATTCTTTTTAAGAGTTGTTTGTTTTCCACAGAACTAATTCAAATTCTGCCCTATTGTTGCACATTTTAATTGTGTCCAGTTTTCTGCAGTTATAAACAAAGTTTCACTGAATGATATCCTCATGCCAAAATCTTTGTACATGTCCCTAAAGAAAATATCCTAAAGCTCAATTCTGGGCTTGCTGGACCAAAGGATGTCCATATTTCTGGGGCTTTTGATAAAGTTTGCTAGTTTGCTCACTAGAAATGTACAGTCTACATTTCCACCAGCAATTTCAGTAATTCATTTTCATAGTGTTCCTTAAATAAGTAAAATTGAGATAAATACAATTTTATCCTTCAGTTCATCTGAACTACTTAGCTCAGATAAGTTGATCCTCGTTTGCCTTTTCTATGAGGAACATATTTCATACCTAAGCACTGATGGAAAATGCTTTCATTTGTAAGCTATTTGAAAAGAACTGGTGGATGGGTGAAATAATAGTACTTTGATAAGATGAAGAAACTAATTATTCTGAGATGTCATTGAATATATACATGTTGCTTATGAATTTAGCTTTGCTCCCTACATTTTCATTGTATTCTAAAATCATCACCATTTTGACATAGAGTATTTTAGACCCAAAAGATAAGCAAAAAGACTTACCTAGCATCCTGCAGCAGATTAATTCAGACCTTAAACATTTCATTGTTTTCCCTTTAGGAAGTGTTAAGCATAATTTAGATTTCCCATAGTGCCATCTTACTAAGGATACTGAAATTTAAAAGATAATCAAATACATTAGTTTGTTAATGCTGTGACTATACTTATGAGGTTAGAATTTCCTGATCTTATTCATAGGAAGCAGTGTGTATATTTCTCACAGGTGAGATACATTTTTTAGGAACAAGCTGTTATAATTTTTGAAACAAAAGTTTTCATCTGTGAGGCTATATGAGTATTAAATATAGGAGAAAGGAGAAGAGTGTATATATTTCTTAAAGCTTTTAAAGAATCTTATTTTGAATGTCATCAGCAGATCTAAACAGTATCCGGAGGGCCTTCTGGTGGACTTAAATTTAAAAAGAAAAAAAAAAAAAATGACGAGAAAGAGAAAGGAGTGTTAGAATGCAGGCCACATTTACATGCTGGATTCAGTACTATTGGTTGCCTGCCTCTATCTGAAACTGAGCTGCTTCCTTAATGAAGGTGTATATTTAAATCATGGGCAGAGAAAGTGTTTTCAGGTGAAGTTTCACTTTTTGTAGTGGCAGCAGTCCTGGACATGCTGCTCCAACACAGAGGATAAGTTCAGCACCTTCCCTTCAGATGGTATCTCTGCCCACAGCTCATCTCTTACATAGCAAGCCCTTTGTTCACCTGAGAGTGGACCTCTGTGGGTTGGCCTGTCCATCTACTGACAGAGACCGAAGGTGACTGATAAGGAGTCCAAAGGTCAAAATGGACTAATGTAGGGTCAGTCTGGCTTTGAGGGGAAAAGGCATCTTTTTGGCCTGCAGACATCAAAAACTGAATTGCTGCCTGGGAAATGTTCAATTCATCAGCTTCAGCCTTTCAGCTCCAGTCAATGAAAAACCACCAGCTGTTTCTGCAGTCAGCAGGAGCAGAAAAGAAACAAAACATTACTTAAAGAGTGTGATTTAATTGAATTGGATTGTGTTAGGAATTTCATTCCAGAGATGACTTCTATGGCAGTGTCACTTTGCTTACTGTGAGATAGCAGATTTCAAATCAGAAACCAAAGATAATCCACAATCACTAGAGTTCTTTACTGGGTTTTAGAATGGAAGGTCAATTACATTTGATTCAGGTATTTCATTTACTAACATCATCTTTTGGCCTGTTGTTATGATATAATGGAGCATAAAATTGGAAAGGCAAATAACATTTACATTTTGAATTTGAGCTACTGCTTTTTAATTAAATTGGCTTTTTCTAGTATTTTACAATTTTTCAGAATTCAGATAATACAAATATGTAATCAACAACTTGATTAAAAGTCTCCTTTTAGTGATAGCCCTTTAAGTTAGCAGTGGTCCTTGTATATGGAGATATTGAGACTGTAAAGCTATTGTCCTTGTCTTCTAGTCTAGTGAAAAGATTGTGAGCAGGACCAGCTCCATAATTTGCAGGGCCCAGTACAAAATGAAAATGTGGGGCCCCTGGTTTAAAAAATTAGAAATTTCAAAACAGCATCAGCAGAGCCTTAAACCACATGTGGGTCCCTCCAACCACTGACCCTTTCAACTGCATAGATGACACATCCATGAACCTGGCCCTGACTGTGGGATATGAAATTAAATAGACATGAAGTTGATCAGAGCTTTGCTGCTTATTCACATGTATCTTTCTGACCCTGTGTTCTCTCTTCATTATGTATCTTCCTATTCTCTTTTTCCTGTTCTGTTCTATTCTTTCACCAAAGTTTGAGAACCTATAGCAAAGAATTAAGAATAGGTATACTTCTACCCATAGTCCATGTGAGCACATTCTGGAATATTTCCTTCCATTGGGCTGGTAAAACAAAGAAGATCAGGATTTCTTTAAGGAAAGGTAATTAATTGATTGAACTAAAAATACAAATTCTGTGTTATAGTTTAAAAAGTGTTTTCACAACTAATATAATAACAATGATACTTTTGAGGCAGTGTTTTACCCCTCATGTTATAGAGAAGAAAATTAAGCCTCAGAGAGGTTAAGAAATTTTTTTAAGATCAGCTAGCCGGTAAGTGAAGTTCAAGCCCATCTCTTCTGATGCTGTGCTTTTTCACTACTTCATTCTGCCTCTAGGTTCTTCAAGACCAAGGATAAGGTGACAGTAACTTGCTTTCTCAAGATTAATCTGTTTTAGAGAATTTTCTACCAATTTTCCAAGAGTAACTGCTGGAATTTAATCAATATATGCAACAAGTTTTTACCTCTGTTAATTCCTATAACCCTTGCAGTTAAACCCCATATAATAATATTTCAGCATCATTTTAAAGGAAAGAGATTGAGGTTCAGAGATAAAATGACTTGTTCAAGGTTCTGTAATAAGTGCAAGAGCAGTGACTGAAATCCAAGCCTTATTACTTTATGCCCATGCTTTTGTGCTATGCTATGTTTGCCTCTAATTTCATATCTCTACTTAGTAAATATCTATTCATTCACTTATTGATCATCTAACAACGTTCTAGGCACTGGGAATACATCAATGATTCAAAAAGACTCAGCTCTTAGAACTTACTTTCCAGAATGTAAAATAAACTATTATAAATAATCAGTTGATGATATTGCTATACAGGAAAAATAAATCAGTACAAAAAGATGGAAAGTAAGCTGGGAGTTGGGGGTGCTTTAGAATGGCAAAGGCCAAAGTATTAATAGATCTTTAGAAAGTCCTAACCCTTATCTAATTCATGTGTGTTTCCTCTGGTTTCAAATTTAAATCCAAGCATCAATCATTCAGTGTTGTTTACCTCTTGTGAAAGCTGCATTGTTATCTGCTAAAAAATGAGGGGATAGTTTTAGGGACGCTATTCATTCCCAGCAGCCCATAGTTTTTTTAGGGTACTTACCAGGTTCCTTTAATCTAGAGTTTTAGATTAAAGTTTGTGAATGAAATCATATGCAAAGTGGATCTATGTATGATTAGTACTTTTTTTTTCTGGAGGAAAAGTCCCATAGCTTTCATCAAATTATCTAAGAAATCTAATAACCTTCTCCCTCAACTCCCCTTCCCCCAAATTAAGAACCTGAAATAGATTGTTCCAGGAATTTGATTTAGAAATTAAGTAAACCCTTTTTGAGCTTTTCGAGATTCATTTACCCATTCTTAAACAATCACTCATGATTTCCCCACACTGATTTTGAGCTAACAGTTTATCTCTATTAAGAATTAAGCAGCCTTTTGAATTCTCTCTCGTAATAATCTTGGAATAAACATTCTAAGAATGGTACTTATTTAAGGAAAACTTGGAATATTACTGTAAATCTTGGATATTTGTGTCCTTAGCAAATAGCCAGAACCTATGTCATGAGTGTACAAAGAAGCAATATTGTGGTAAAGTAGTTCTGGTACTTTGAACTAGGAAGGCAAAAATGACAAAGTTGTTACTGTATTGAAGAAAAAAGTGAGGAATTAGGAGAATTTCTTTTTTTTCTTTTTTTTTTTTTTTGAGAATTTCTATCTGCATTTCTATCTGCATTTTATCCAGATGCTTATCAATTATAAAGAGCTTGTTGGGAGGGGACTATTACCCTGGGCTTAGACATTTAGTGTAATGAATGTGTAATTCAGTTGTGCACTGAGGGTCAAGAATTCTCCAACCCATTAAACCATTCTGTATTATTAATATCAGTTTCTGCAGGCTACCATGAACAGTTATGAATTTTCAAAAGTGTGAACTGTCAAGTTTTATGTGCCATTTTTGCTTTCTTGCCATCTTATATTATTTATTTATTTAGACCTTAATCCAATGCCTGTTTGCTCTGGCAAAAAAAATTCTGGGTTTTACATATAAAGCCTTGAGAAAACTCAGACCAATGTATCTCTTTTAGAAATTAAACACTCTATTAAAAAAAAATTATTTATTTTAGAATTTTTTTTCTCCAAGAGGATTATTTGAGTTTTTCACTGTCCATTAATATTTAGATATAGGTGTGTTTTTTTTACTAAGTACGGTTTTAATGCAAAGGAAACAGAAAATGGGGTTTTTCAAAATTCACTCTTAAAAATGTTAAACTATTTTTGTAGCTTTTAGTTTAGAAGTAAATATTGGAAAATGAATATACAAGTATAGTGTATACAAGTATGTAGTATATAAACTGTATACACTATACAGTTTAGTTGTTTTCTCTTTGGTAACTATTGTTTAAACATGTTACTGTAGAAATGTTAAAATATATTATGAAGAGAAAAAAACAACATTCAAAATGTCTTTTTAGCATTGACTATTAATCTGAAAAAATGTAAAGCAGATTCCATAAGCCTCTTCAGTGACACTAGAAAAACTTTGGGAAAACATCCAACATCTGCTTATCTTTCCTGCAGTAGAAATATTCATAATTGCAGTATGCAGTTTCCTTTGAATGAAGATAAACAGATTTCTATTTGTTATACTTAAATGTTAGAAGTATGTTTACCACATTCTTTAAATGTATTTAATTTTTTTCTCCTGACAGTTGGGGAGGTACTAAAGACATATTATTATTATTAGGGTTTTCTTAGCTTTCTCTTGAAATAACTCTGCTTTTTCCCCACTTGGATCTTCCTTTGTTGGATGCTGGGTCCTGGAGGCTGTCAGCTAGACACTGCTGAAGGACTCTACCCAGTCAGACCCTGGTGTTTTTGATATAGTGGTGATTCTGGGTTGAAACCTGTTTGTTCCAGTACCCA
>NW_011888831.1:6179777-6189357 GCF_000151845.1 Pteropus vampyrus
GAGTAGTGGGGAATTTTTGTGTGTTTTGGAGGTTTTTTTGTTTTTGTTTTTTAGAAAAAAAAATTTCTGGTAGAAGCAGGAATCCAATGAAGAAATTAACCATTTGGTTATTGAACATAAACCTATATGGTTTAACAGTCACATTGGCCGAGTAGCCCAGCCCATTGTGATGTAACCTTTAGAGGCCTTTTTGAGAGTTACTTCTTCTGCTATGATAAACCTAGTTAATATTTTTTTCTGGTTAATATTTTTTATTAATACTATAGAAATATGGTGATCTCATCTTGAACTAATAGAATACTTTTAAGAATCCTAGTGATAATCTTTTTTGTAAAGCTTAACAGTTTATAATATTACATGAAGAAATTGAGATCTGGTTCATTAGTGACAGAGCAAGAACTCCAGGTCATCTGACTGTCAGTTCCATGCTCTTTCCTCTCTTCTTGTTTCCATGCAGCAGGTGAGATGCTACTTTTCTCTTTTGTGAATAGAGAATCTGTCTAAAGTCCTAAAACTGACTCAAAGGCACCCAGCCATAGGTAAAGTGGGATTAGAAAACCCAGGTCAGTTGAGTCCTGGCCACGTATGTACCAACTGTTTACTTGCCTTCCCCTGAGTCAATGAAAATGTGATCCAAGAACTAGAAGACTGTGTAAGGTTTGGTACAGCCACCTTACGTTTTTCATCATATTTTACTCTAACATCTCATTTAGTGTTATGATCCCATTTGTAGACAAGAAGAAGCAAAGTTAGTTGCCTATTGTAACATGGCAACCTTACTTAGATTTAGATATATATTGAATCAGATATTCCTCAGATTTAACTCTAGTCCTTTCCTCTGGATATCCTGTGGTTCATCTTTTTAAATTCTCCAGCAGCTGTTTTACACAACTACTGATTTTAGAGATGGGGAAATTATCTATGAGAACTGTCTTATAGATAGTCTTTAATAATGGGTAACTTAATTTAACTGAGAACCAGAAAGATTTAGCATTACTCGCTTAGCATTTCTTCACTAATGTGCTTTTCTAATGTAATGCAGATGAATTAGTAAAATTCAGTTGCTTGCTTTTGACCGAAGTTGGTCTCAAGTTTCTAATTCATCTCTTGTTAGTTATTATGTTCAGACAACTAAGCTTTATTTCTTTATGACTGGTTTAAAATGGTGGTTTCAAAACTTAGTTGCGTCATCTTTCATTTAACTTGAGCCTTGACTACTTATCAGTATATTGTCATATCCGTTGAATAGGGCTTAAGGAAGGAGGGAAGTCTTATGTAAAAGCATTCTCTACAGCTGTTCGTCCTTGATGCTTGAAGTTTGGTGCCTGACAGGAAATGATATAGACGTGTGTGATAACAAAGTGACACAAGGAAGAATTGCCTAGCTTGTCCAGGATGATTGGCTGTTAGCTGGCAGATAGGTTCAGGCAGATTTGATCTCCAAATCTGAGGATTAGCAAAGAATAACTTAAGAGAATATTGAGATAGTAGAGGAAAACCCTATTTTGAGAAAAGTTTGGACAAAAGCAAGTGGTGTGAAAGTTAATAGCCGTGTAAATAGACTTCTTTTTGACCCTCATGCCTGAGTGTTAAAGGGAAGGGTCTATCTGAAGAGTCAGGAAGTATGAAGAAAAAGATGTTCTTTGAGTACACGGAGTTTGCACATATCAAGACTTTTTCTCAGGTTTTTCTTACAATTTTTACCAAAAAGTAATATAGATATCCCCCCAAATATCTGTCTTTTCTTTATTCCCATTAGCAGATCAGACCACCCTTCTCCCTTACTTGGACTCGTCAAGTAACATCTATCTCTCCTTTTCTAAGTCTTGGCCTTTTCCAGTCCATTCTCCATACTGTAGTTGGAGGAATCTTTCTGCAAATGCAGACTTTGATCTCTGTTATCCTCAGAGTAAAGTCCAAATTCTTTGGCAAATCATATGAGACCCTTCAGATCTTTACCCTGCTTACCTCTCCCCATCTTTACTGTGGCCCTTCTTCTACTCTTTTCCATACAGTAAGATGTTAGTAGTTTGGGTAGCGTTATCCTAACAAATGTATATATATATATACAAATTATCAGCTTCGCTGTTATGTTAGCAGTAAAGGGAGCTCATATACGACCTAGAAGAGGCTAATGTGCCTGAACAAGAAATTGCTAAATTTTTTTGTAGTTGACTTGCCCAGAAGACAGATGTAGGATAGTAATCCATACAACACACCCAACTTCTCAGAAAAAGGAAGTTCACAACGGAATACCAGATTGACCTTTTTGAGAACTTTGCAAGTAAGTTTAAAGTTCTTTTGTGAATAAAAGTTCCCCACTGGCATAAGTCATGATTGAAGGCTGCAAACAAGAACAAGTAAGGCAGCCTCTCCCTGTAGTTTGTGTTGTATACATGTGGGCTTACACAACAGCCACATGAACAAAGAAGAGGTTTTAAATGACTTTCATATTTTATTATTCTCTGAAGTATGCTTGAGTCTTCAGAATCATCCCTGTTATTTTAAGATCACCTGTAGATTGGGCACTATATAAAGCAGTGTGAAGGCACTCTCCCTTCATTGCCTTATACAGAAAAAGCATACAGGATAGACCTAGGAGTATTCATCTCACTAAACAGAAAGTTTAACATACACCAAAGCAAGACAGTAGAACAGATGAACAAGTGTGTGTATTTTTGCTTTTACATGAATTTTTTCTGTACATGATAAGCATTTTTATTTAGAATTGGAATAAGAAGTGGAGAGTAGCTCACTCTCCAAAATCTGAGTGCTTCCCACTCAGATTTTTATACAGTAGGTTATCTCATCTCCTGCGGAGATAAGCTCTCTGCAAAGAGCTAAGTGGCACTGCTGACAACCTCAGCAGTCACTTGAGTGGAGACATTTGGGCAACTTGAGGCCCCCTTGTTTGAGTAGTAGATATTGCTAATGGCAAAGCATTTGGGGCAAAGGTGGCTCATAAATGAGGAACTTAATCTAAGAAACTGTTTCTCAGACCTAAGGGTTTTAATTGTTGGTTTCTTCACAGCTCACTTTCTCTCAGGCCCCACCCCTCACTTTGGAGAACTTGTTGACTACAGCTTTACTTTTTTCAAGTCTTGCACAAAGGCAGATGTCTCTGAAAATGCAGCTTACGCAAAACATCTGTGTGCTTGACTCGGTTCCCACGGTGTGTTTTCCTGTACTGCTCCCTCCCGCTTTTTGGTCCTTTTTAAAAATTGAAAACACAATATAACAACATCATGGAAAAGAAATTTGCAAAAAAGAAAAAAACACCCACAGTGCCACTTTCCTTACTAATATTGCCATTTCTACTCCTACCATATTACTTTTGATTCTTCACTTAGCTTTTTGCCTGTTTATATTATTTTTCTTAAGCAGAAGTTCAGACATTTTGTCATCCAGCCACTTCCCTGTTTTTTTCCTGATTCTGGCACCATCTTTTGGTTTTTGGTCTTGAGTTACCGAAAGGGCTTTGCAGCTTATCAGCATTTTGTCATTGAGTCCTGATTTTATTTTCCTTTTCTAGACCCTAGTATTCTTGTTTTCAGAGTATAGCTCAGATGCAACCTTTATTTTTAAAAGTAAGACATATATACTTGTAGGATTTTAAATTTTCTTATCATTTAAAAATTGGTGTTTTAAATTACACTGACTTTCCAAACACATTACTGTGCCCACCCCAGGGCAGCCTCATGTAGAAAAAAAACATGTCTACAAAGTAGAAATAATGACTTGCTGCATTAAATATACTTACTAAAATTTAAGGTAAGCATGTGAAAAATAGAAATAGAATGCATATTTTTTTACCCTAATAGATGAAAAGAAAGGAAACATACAAGAAAAATAAAAGCAGGATAAATAGAAAACACAGAATTAGTCCATGTATCAGTATTATAGTAAATATAAATTTATCAATTTATACAGCCAAAAGGAAAACCCATATCTACACTTTTTTGCCCTTTCTTTGTTGCAAGCCTCACCTTTCCCTGGTTAATCTTGTCAGTAGCAGTGCTGCACTTGTAACTGGTTGTCTACTTATCAGAGCTGTCTCACATTTTGGTTTTTTTCTAGTGGTAAATAAGTCCACATCTCTGCCTCATTATTTTTCCTTTCTTGTTTGACAAGAAAAGGAACAAAATGAACTGTGTCTTCTCATTTTGGTAGATTGTTTAGATGTTGAGTATCTTCAACCACCTTCCTTTTAGAAACCATGGTCCCTTGAGGTTAGACATTTAAAGAGTGGACCTCTGTGGTGTGTAGGGTTTCCTGATGACTAAGGAAGTCTGTAAGACTTAATGTATAGCCACACTAGCTGTCTATTGCCATGTGAGAAGATATTAGACTTTCCTTAGGATTGCAGCTTTCCTTCTAATCATTGTACAGAAATTTTGCCTTTGGCAGTTAAAATTTCCTTTTGTTCTTTATGTTTTCCTGTGTCATATGTTGCCTTTTGGGGTAGTTTATAGGACCTAGTTCAACCAGTAACTAAAAACAATTTAGGCAGCAAGTGTGGGATTGTACTGCAATGTTTGTTCCTACATTGGAGCAAATATATGATGTTTTAACTTCTTTTCCTCCAGAAAGTTTAAAACACATATGAAATTTAAATTTATTCTTGGATCATTTTGATTTGAATATTTTCCTCTTTTTTCCAAATCCTGACTGAAATGTTTGGAAGTCTCATTGCTTCACATCGTACTCTAGAGTATTGCAAAATATTATGTGTGATCTATTTGTCCCTAGCTGTCTGATTTGTTAGGAATACTATCTGGAAAATAGAGGGGAAAGTGCTGTGGGGTCATTGCTTTGTCATAAATTTATCTTAAAATGTACATTTAGTGATTTTGAAAAGTAAATTATTCAACATTACATCTGGCACCAAGAAAGTTTAATAAATTAAATTTGCAGTGAACCAGTAGAATAAATTTTTCATGTGTCTTAGTGGTGTAATTCTGAAATGATCGTGTAAGGGGGAAGAGAGTAGGAAGCAAGGAACACTGGGTTGGTTAAAAATGAGTTAATTAAGGCCTGCAACTGACACTTGCTTTCTCTTTTTCCCTTTTCTTTGACAACTCATTAAATTGTCCTTTGAACTTTACCTTTTGCTATTTATTTTCTTTTTCTAATCCTCTTCTTCCTCCTGCTCCTCCATCATCATCATCATCAGCATCATTATTATTATTATTTTGCGAAAATTAACTGCTTCTGTATGTGACCAGACCTAAGCACTGGCAGCAGTGTTCCTCCTGGATTTCATTATGCTCTAGGACAGGGCCAAGAGGATCTGTACTATGAATTAAAACAATTATAAATATAAGGATTTTCCCAAGCACTTTAAAAGTCCAACAGTGCAGTGATAGTAAAGAAAACCAGGCAGTAAATTTAAGAGAGATTTAATGTATTTTGCCATGCCTATGTCTTGTCTCCTTGGTTTGATATTTGAAAATTAATATCTTTGAGGGACTTTTAAGAGTGCCTGTTGGCAAATTATTTCATTTTCTTTGCCTAGTAAGGTAGAAAAACTGTAGAAGAAATGGTTTGATAAGTAATATTGGTAAACTAGTGTTTTACAGACCAGATTAAGTTTTTGTGGCCAGTGAATTTTAAGAATTTATTGTAAGGCTGCAGTAAAGTAGTGCTGAACTGACTCAATTTAAAAACAAACAAACAAACAAACTTGGTTTTCTAATATTGAGAATTCCCTTAGAACCTTATTGGTACCCTGGTGGTTAGGCTACAGTGAGACTGCATTGTACAGAACAGGCAAAGACTCCAGACTGCTAAAGAAATCATGGAATAGAGTTTTTGTTGTTGTTGTTGTTGTTGTTGTTTTTTAAACTTGAAAATAGGCCTCAGATTTGATCCCTGCTTTATCATACTGATTGTGTAGTTAGTAAGCATAGGCAAGTTACTCTCAAAACCTTTGTTTCCTCATTTATGAAATGGGAAGAATGACTTCTGTTCACGGAGTTCTGAGACAGTGATTGTAAAGAACCAGGCATCAGACCTGACCCAGAGTGGGTACTCAGTAAATGATAATTACAATGTCTCTTTTAAGTTTACTTCTTAGTGCTCAGAGCCAGCACCTAACCACTTCCACCACCATCACACAACTCCCATTTTGATGGACATGCTATTGTACTAGATTCCAAGTTTTCACAAATAAAAATTTGTGAAATAGCAGTAAAGTTGTTGCCATTATCATCAACAAAATAGCTATATGTAGACGGCTGATGGTATGGGTCTGGTGCTCTAGTAATAGATCTGAGCTAGAGAGCCAATGCGGGAGTTTTGGCAGCCAGCCTCCGTGATGGTTCCCAATGATTCTTGCCTCCCAGTATTTATATCACTGTGTAGTCTCCTCCTATATTAAATAGGGCGGACCTGTCTAACTAACAGGATGTTGCAGAAAGTATGGTGTGTGACTTCCAAGGTTAAGTCATTGCACTTCTTCCTTGTTCTCTCTGGGATCATTTACTCTAGGGAAAGACAGCTCAAGTAGACCAGGGAAGAAATTTACATGGCATAGAACTGAGGCCTCCTATCAATAGCCATGTGAGGGAGCCACCTCAGAGAGAGATCTTCTAACCCCAGTCAAGACTTCAGATGACTGCATCCTGTTTAGAGACCATGAGCCAGAACCACTCAGCTAAGCTGCTCCTGAATTCCTAACCCACAGAACTTTTTTGTTATATTAGGCTTCTAAGTTTTAGGGTAATTTGTTATACATCATTGATAACTAATCGGGAGTCATTGTATATAGGATAGGGCATACGGATAAAGGCACCCAGTAGAGTATATAGAGAGCAAGAAGAGGAATGGTGAGAAATCATAGAAGACTACCTATATTAAATGTTGGCAAAAGAATAGGAGCCTGCAAATGAAAATGTGATGGAATAGTCAGAAATATAAAAGGAATACTAAGAAAAATACTAAGAAGGTATAAGATTGTCAGTACTATCAAATGGTCAAGAAGGACTAGGATTGAAAAATGCCCATTGGATTTGAAAGACAGAAGAAAATCCAGTTGCACTGTATTGGAAGGTGAATTACAAGTTAGGAGACATTGAGACTTGTACCACTTGACCTATCTCTTTGATCTCATCTTCTACCACATGTTGCTGGCTCACTACATGTAAATGCTGTTGACCTCCTTGCTGTTTCTCAAACCAGCCAAGCACGCTTCTGCCTCAGAGCCTTTGCATATGCTCTTTGATGTTCTTTTCCCAAATAGCCACATGTTTCAGCCACAGAGATCTTCCTACAGTTCTCTGTTCACATGTCACCTTAATCAAAGAGACTTTCTATGACCATACCTTATGACACAAATATACACAGCACTCTCTGTCACTCTACTTTGTTTTTCTCCATAGCACTTAGCACTATGTGATATCTAAAGGAACAACCACTGCTCATCTCTGGCCAGTTGTTGCTAGGTGTGAATGTGAACATATATGTTCAGATTTTCTCATCTTTCAGGAGAAACTGAAAATTCTGATTTTTAAGTACAATTAGTTGTAAATGGGTTTCAAAGTACTATGAAGGTCAGATAATAAGAGCAATGAGTAGGATAAGACAGGATACAGTATCTGGCAAAGGGGCAAAGGATATCAAACTGGGATGTTTAGAGAGGTTCCAAGTGAACTCAGTGTCTTAGAAGTTATGTGGGGGAGAGTCAGAAAGAAGAAAGTGATTTGCTAGTACATATTAAGGCTCCAGGTGCTAAATGAAGAACAGATACTGGGGTTAAGCTAAGACTGAAGGATCTTTGTCCTTTGGATCTATCACTTGGGAACTCACTGGCTGACTTAGGATGGGGAAGAGTTTCCGAGGAGTAGTGAGATAAAAGCAAGATGGCAGTGGGTAGAAAAAATGACTGGTGAGAGAACAAAATGGGGACAGCGAGTATAGATTTCTCATTAAAGAATTTCAGTAATATAGAGGATTTGGAGAGGAACATAGGATCAAGGACAGGTTTTATTTTAAGGATGTGCAAGAACAGACTTGAGCATGTTTCCAGGCTCTGGAGAAGCAGTCATTATAGAGAGGGATGGCTAAATGATAAAACCAGGAAATGAAAGAATGGGGTCAAGGACACAACTGAGAGGGTTGACTTTTGACAGCTGGAAGCATCATTCTCTCAGATTGGAAAAGGGAGATAAGTCTGCCCATGAGAAAAAGTAATTGAGAGAAATCATACCAGCTAGCCTCCATTTCCTTGATGTTGTAGAAGACCAGATTAAGTATGGAGAGTTGAAGGAAACAGGAGTTGGCGATGGGACCTGAGGAGAGTAGGAAGAGTTTGGAATAGCAAAGGAAAGGAGGAAGGGGGCTATTTGGAGGTGTTTGTATGGCCAGCTGAGCCAACTCAGTGTTGTTACTGTCACCTCTGACATCTTTGGCACTGAGACCATGAATGTGCTGCGGCATCCAGATGCATGGTTTTACAATCTTCACTGTTGTGCTGCCTTTCTTTCATTTATTCAATATATATTTATTGAACATCCACTTAATTTCAGGCACTGTGCTAGACGTTAGATATATAACACTAGGCAAGGCAGATATTCCCACTCAGTGAGCTTGCTGCTCAGACGATAATAAATAACTCATCAAATCCTATAATTTTAAGCTGTAGTATTATGAAGGGAACTTGGAAACAAAGAACAGATTGTAGGGAAACTTACAGTTAGGAAATAGAACATGGGACTAGGTTGGTTAGGGAAGGAAGAAAAACCAAAAAGGAGTTGATGGCTTGGAAGAAAATTGAGAAATCGGGGACTAGGAGTTTCTCTCAGGTTAAAAGAGAGAGCGAAGACATGAGTCACAAGAGATGGAGGTTGTAGTCAGCAGGTGAGAGTTTGGTTTCTGAAATCAAGTTCATCAAGATCTGATGCCTTCCAAAGGGACTCTGGGATTTAGAAGTCTAAATGGAGTCCGGCTGAGGATTTTTTAGGATTAGGAGGACGAGAAATTTGGGGGCAAAACCGTCAGATGTTCATCTATATAAACAATAGGATCTCTTAAGATTGTAGTAGGAATCAGAGTGAAAGTAGAGAAGATTGAGCAGGATAAGCGGTAAATAAAAGATAGTGCCAAGGATATCAGAAGATGACAGCAACTAAGACTAGAAGATGGCCTGAGCCTCACAAGAGGTTTTGCATAAGGGTGAAAGAGAAATGGTCTAAAAGCAAAGTTTGACTTTTTGGCGGTACTTGAAAGCCCAACTTGCATTCCTTCTACAGGTGTGTTTTAAATACCTGGAAAGGCGATTGTTGAAACATGCAAATGAAATAATTTTTCAGATGTTGAACAGTTTTTCCGAGTTAATCCCCTTTTGTTTATTACCACCAACTATTTTTAAATTTGGTGCCAAGTAATGTTGGTCATGTCTCTTAGTAATCAATACATCCAGCATTTTAAATATTGAGAAAGAATTGTTCAGGTCTTTTTTTTTTTGTCCAGAGAGCTTTTAAGTTTTATCTTTTTGAAATAAAAGTATTTAAGTCTAGAGTACAGGGCCACAGGACTGAGAAGCTTTGTTAATTCAAGGTATAAAAGAAATAGGCTCCTTTGA
>NW_011888831.1:6190102-6201331 GCF_000151845.1 Pteropus vampyrus
CTAAAAATTTTAAATCCCTGAAAGGAGGTCAAGTGGATGCGTGACCACGTAGCATCTAGTAGAAAGAAAGCCTTTTACTCTCAGAGAAGACTGAAGAGGAACCAAGGACTGAGCAGGCATCCACTTCTTTTCCCATGTAGGCTTTTGTGCCCTGCTGCCTAGGCCCCATGGTCTTCCTAATTTTTTGTTTTTGGATGTAGTTTTTGATATTTTTAAAAAGCGATGTTTATTATCTAACATACTTATTAAAGAATAACAAAAAAGAAGCAACTTTAGGAAACAACATGAGAATATTTGCCTCATGGGAACATGTCTAAATCTTCCCCACTCATACCTGAACTTTGTCTTCAGGATGCTATGAAAAATAGAACAAATGTCACACCAGGCTTTACAGTGAAATCCTGCCTTTGTTCTCTTTAGATGAACTGACCAGATGTGTTTTTAACTGTTGGTTGCTTCAAATTATTAGGTTAGCAATATGTCCTGTTGTAGTAACATCTAACTCAGGATAAAGGGTTAAAGTGCTGCCCTGGGTGTCAGATGACATGGGGCTGAGTCTAGTCTCTGCTACAAGCAGTGTGACTTGGGGCAAGGAATGAAAGCCTCTGAACTTCACTCCATGTATCAGATTCTCTGTTGCAAGCTCAGAAATGAATTTTAACTATCTTAAGCAAAATATTTGTTAGAAGAATGTCAGAGCTCACTTAATAGATGGGAGGCTAAAATACCAAACTTCGAGAACAGGCAGGGACCAAAGACATTCAAGGAAGGCCAGGGAACAGGGACAGATTGGTCTGTACCTTGCCACTTTCCCCATGGTAAATGTGACCATTTCCCCACTGTCGCTGTTCCCTTGGGCCACTTGCCTAAGATTCAGTGGAGAGTTTCCAACCGGCCAAGCTTAAACCACTTGCTAACTTCCTGCAAGGCACTTTGCAGTTCCAGAGTTGGAGGCCACCAAAAACCATGCATATTTGGGGGGATTCCCCAAAAGGGTGAAATTAGGGAGGAGAGATCTATTGCTGGACAGCCAAAAACAATTGTCAACTCAGATGTATCCCAGTCTGTAGAAATTGGAAGGTTGAATTGTATGGCCAGCAGTAAAATTATTGCTCCTGGATTATGTTTGTTTCTGAACGTTTCTAAAATGCACATGTTTGAGGCAAAAATGGAATCCATAGTTATAAGGTCATATCAGTAAATGATCATTCAAAATAAACAAATCAAAATTTCTGGGTTTTTTTTTTTTTTCACATCTTATTTATGGTCTATAGGAAGATTAGTCCTATTGGAATTTGTCCCTCAGCCTTGAACAAACAGACCTTTTTGTTTTTCCTTCTTAGATTGTAGAAAGTAGGAAAGAGGAAAAACAAATAGCTTCATCTGAGGATAGTTGTGCAACAGTTTAAGTGGAAGATTAGCTGGCACTAAAATGGTCTGATGGTTATAGTTAATGAGTAAGAACTGGATTCTTAAGCTCTTCTCTACTTTGCCAATCATTGCTCTACTAATGCACCCCAGTCTCTACTTGTCTGCTGGCAGAAAGACAAGTAATTCTGCCTGGATTCATAGGCATATGTCTGGGAGTTTATGTCCTAGGAAAGGGGGTTCCAGGTATTGATTGCCATCCTAATATAGTCACTTGAACGTATGGCCATATATTATAGAGATGGGGGTGGGAGTGAGGATTGTTTAATTACAGGTAATAGTTTCTATCACATTTGGATTAGAATTTTCTCCCATTGTAATCTGAGTTTCTTTAAGATTACAGAATCAAACTTTTCTCACTATCTGGTATAGTGTGCTTTTGACTTTTGCAGCCATGTTTTATACATCAAACCACAATTACCTTTTCTTTCCTGTGTTTGGAGGTTTAGCCAGACTGTTTTAGTAGGCACTAGCATTGATAGCTCTATAGTCCTTTGGCCTCTGGTCTGATATTTGAAGCTTTTTATTATGAAATTTCCTTTTTATGTGTTTATGTTCACACTAAGTGGAGGCATGAACCCCTTTCCACCTAATGAGATTAACAGAAGCTTCATTAGTGTCTTTAGTTTGAAAATCAAACAACTAAATAAGCAGAGAAAGCTTATCAGGGCAGGGAGAATATTAGGAGGGTAGAAGGTATTTGAAAGTTTCCCCTAGATGAATATTCTTCAAGACAGAAATATAACAGTTTAGATTATGTTTTAGATTTGATTTAGTTTAGATTTAAATTTTACATATATTCCAGCCAACTCATCTTGTACAATTATATTGTGTGCAATCAATATTATTACACAATAATTTACCTCTAAATTTTGGTTTCAGGCAGAAATACCAAGCAAACTCAAGAGTTTGGCATTATAAACATTATAAACATAAAAACCTACTTCCTTCGTCTTGATGTTAAGATAAAAGTATTACACCCACTTGCTGAAACTTGATTTTCCATGGTAAATAATTTCTTCTTGTGTGTTGCATGTAAAACAGAAGAATGTCTCTCCAACTGACGTTCAGCAGTTTGG
Organism: Pteropus vampyrus; assembly: GCF_000151845.1. Lineage (NCBI taxonomy): Eukaryota > Metazoa > Chordata > Mammalia > Chiroptera > Pteropodidae > Pteropus > Pteropus vampyrus. The sequence goes on from NW_011888831.1 coordinate 6,192,610, forward strand.
CCAGGTGTGTTGTTGCTTTGTTTTGCTTCCTTGGCCTACCTGCTGGTCATGGATGATCACCCTGGCCACATTCCTTAAAGATTATTCCAACCACAAAACAGTTAAGTATTTTCTTCCCTTAACTGACCTTTTCATCTACGCTTTGCCTGAGACGAAATTACCAGTTAACAAATTTCATGCTTTAAGAAGTGATTTTGATTGGGAGGAATTGGCACAGAGTGCTTCCCCAAATTTATTTAAAGCAGAGTATTCTTTCTTCTATTTTTGAGACTAAAATGCTACTATCATTCCCAACAGAAGTTACAGTTCTCTCTCTACTGTCTAGCCCATCTGGATTCATCTCTCAGCCAGATGTTCTTCATTTCCTTTAGTATAGTCCCTCTGTTCATGGCCTTGATAGAGGGAACAAAAAAGGAATGAGAAGAGTTGAGAGCTGGATGGATTTCAGTTCTTCTCTCACTTCTGTACTCTGCTTTTAAATTCTGTTCAAAAGCTCTGTAAGGAGACACATATTTCATCTTCTATAAACTATATCATGAAACTAGAGCAGCACAGTAGAAAATGATTCAGAGCATGAACTTTCAAGTCAGACCTTGGTTTGAGGCCTTGCTCTGAAGATTACTAGCTGTATGATCTTGGGCAAATAACTTATGATCTCTGAGCCCTGAGTCTCTTACACATAAGTTGAGGGTAAAAAAAATAGTACCTGCTTCATAGGAATGCTGTGAAGATTAAAAATGTAAAGCGCCTAGCTCAATGCCTAGCATATAGTAGGCATCTAATTAAGTTAGCTGTTGCTAGCTGATTTTATATATCTAACTGGAGATGAGTTTCTCTTTGTTGAGCAAGTGATCTTATGGCAAGAGAGGAATAGATTTTCAATTGTATTCTGATAAGGGTGACAACTTTACTGTCGCTGTGATAGAAAGATGATCCCGTGTCATTTTATCAAGCAGCTAATTTCTCTCCATTTTTAGATCGAGAATGATATTCTCTTTATCTTGTGTTTTCCTTAATATAGGATTTTTAAGTCCTTTTGGGTTTGCATTTAACTTAGACATCTGTAATCATGCATGGATGGCTCCGTAGAATTTACTGGAGAAGTCTTATTTTGGATCCAGACTAGAGAGAACTAGTTAATTAAGAAAAAGTATAAAAGTTTTCACCTGACATAAATTTTTCATTAGAGACCAACTCTATGCCGATTGAATCTTCGGGCCACTGTTTCAGAAAGACTAATATTTACATAAATTAATCTCTTGCTATTCTAGCAAGATATACTAAGCTTTCCCCTTACATTGAAGTATGTGTGATTAAATTTGCATATAATTTTCATATGCAAATAAAGCATTTAATTTTCAAGTTGAATTTGATCCACCTCAACTCAGGAGGTTGTGAATTTGATTTTTTCACTTCCATGCTACTGTAATGCCATCACATCTTTGATAGCATTTATAGAGTTTTGACATTTTATAAGAGATTTTTGTAATCTGCCACATTCATTCCTTGTGACCAACAGTATATACCACTTGTGTGATAACTCGAGAGTCATAATCTGGGGTTACAAAATAAAGAGGGTTAATTGTATCATGTAGAGTGTGTCTGCTATGACTCTGTGGGACCCTATGCTGCACCTAGGGCCGTCTCCTGGCTCAGCTAGATCTGTTGTGCACTGTTTTATCACAAAAGTTTATTGAGAATTGTGTAGATGATTCAAATAGAAAGGCATCTTTTCCCTTTGCCGCATGTGAGTTTGACTTCTGGTCTTTCTCTTATAAACAGAAATTTTCTAGGTTACTTTGAGTTAACCAAAGGCCCTTGTCCACTCACCCAATCCTCCCCTTGTGAAAGCACTACATACATTTTAAAGCATACTTAGATATGCTTTAAAGCAAAAGCAATAAGTGTATCTAAGAACAGTATTACAGAACTCCAAAAACCAGGAAGGTAGTTTTTAAACTAGTATTTGTCAAAGAGAAACTACTTCTCTCAGAAAAGGAGTGACTGAAGTATGCCTGGTTGTTTTCAACTCTTAACAAATATACTTCTTTTGTAGATGTAGAGACTACTTTGTTTACAGGAAACCAAAGTGCCCGCAGCTGTAACTTTGTCTGGTGATAGGTAGAATATTTAGCCTTTATTTTTAAAATATTTTCATTTACTAAAGCAGACAGTTGCTGTGTTGGCAGAAGTGTGAATTTCATTTCCTGTCTGTGGTGTACCCCACTCATCCTGTCACTCAGACATTTTGTTTTAGGTTGTTCCCGTAATGTGAGCGACCCACAGCAGGGGAACATGTGCATACCACGAATGTAACAAGAGACAAGACTTGTGCAACAGACCACAAGAAGAGCGCAATGCTTTATTTAAAGATGAAAACAAAACAACATAAAGGCAGCCCCTCCCAGCCAGCATACAAATTTTAAAGTGGTGTCTGTGGATTCTTACATTTATTTTTAGAAGCCATGTTCCAATCTCTTTGGCAGGTTACCTCAGAGGTTTATCAGCTTCATGCCACTTGATTAAAGGATAGAATTGAGTCAGCAACTGACAACATTAGCGAGATGACTTAATTTCATTTGCTAATTAATTTATTATCAAACATTTATATTTTATTGTCTGTTACTCTGCCACATATGTTGAGTTCTATAACAATAATTTTTTACATGTGAGATTACAGAATTTCCATTTTCTTGTCTTAAATTACAGTTCCTGCTGTAGTGATGAGACAGATATAACAGTGTGGGAAAAACCATGGCGTGAATGAATTCGATCATCAAATATCTATTGAGCGCCCGATATGTACTTGGCACTATTTCCAGTGTTGTGGATACAGTGCTGACCAAAATAAAATCCTTGTTCTTCGTGAAACTTATATTCTATTATAGGAAGATAACCGCAATCAAGTATACAAGTGAATAAATATAGTTTTAGTGCATGATAAATATCCTGAAGAAAACAAAACAGAACAAGATAGAATATGATTGGAATGGATAGAAGGGGAGCTCTGACTTAGTGATAGGGCAGGAGAAATGTGTCCCAAGTAGAAAACAAAAAGCACAAAGGCCCTGAGAAGGGGCCTGAAATATGGAAAAAACAGAAGGCATTGCAACTAGATCATAGTAAACAAAAGAAGAGATGGAACAAGATCAGAGAAGTAACTTATCAGATGTTACAGGGCTCTGAAGTCCAAGCTAAAGACTTCAGCTTTTATTTATAAGCTCAAAGGGAAGCCATTGGAGGGTTTTAAGCAGGAAAGTGACATGATATATTACCTATAAATTTAAAATACAGAGATCTATAAACAGATTTATAATAAATCACTCTGGTTGCTGTTTGGTAAGTGGATAGTAGCAGTGCAGAAGTAGTCGGAGACGGACCAGTTAAGAGGCTTTATGGTGATATAATATCTGGGATTAATTTCCCTTCGGGGATAAAGCAAAGGATGTTAAACAAAATTGGCCATGAATTAAAGCTGAAATGTGTGAGAACATGAGAGTTCATTATGTTATTACATCTACTTTTGTATATGTTTGATGTCTGTAAAAAAAAAAAAAAAAGCTTTAACAAAAGCTTTTTACAGTGGTCTGAGTGAAAAATGATGGTGCCATGGACCACTGTTAGAGTGGTAATGGAGATAAGTAGACAGATTCAAGATGTATTTGAAAGTAAAACTCATATGTTTTTTCTCATGAATTACATATATATATATAATATATATATATATATATATATATATATATATATATATATGTATATATATATATATTTTTTGGTAGGGAAAAAGAGAAACCAATGATGACATATATTTGGCCTAGACAACTTGAGTGGATGAAGCTAGGGATCAGGTTTACAGGGGACTCAAGAGATTAGCTTTGGCAATGTAATTTTGAGATGCCAATTAGTTTTCCAAGTGGAAATGTTGAGTAGGCAGCATAATTTACAATACATTAGCTAACCCTGAATAACATACATACTTATATACAAACTTAGAACTCTCCGTTATATGTTTGTAAACTTTGCCATTAGTGATTTAAAAGTTCTACCCTTTTCAGATTCTGTGGGCAGCAATGAAAGGCTTATTAGTCTGTTGACAGGAAATAATTTAGATATATTTTCTGTTTTCTATAGATATCCACTAGTAATTGTATTTTGAATAGCCTCTATCTTGAGGAGTAATTCTCCACTTCTGTTGCGCCGTCAGCCACATGAAGAATGATGTTATAACATGGAGGGCAAACTCCACGGCTTAAACACACTTCCTATGTACTACTCCTTTTCAGTGCATGTCAGAATGCAAGTTGGTGGAAGTAAAATTTTGAGTAACACTTTAGTGTGGTATGTATTTTAAACATAAACCATTTTTGCAAACTTTGGATATATTATTAGTAACTAAGTATTTCAGCATATTCACATCTGATTAGAACACTATTGAAACACTATTATTGATAACCATAGAGCTAATAATAGTAACTAATATTTACTAATGGCACCACTTTCAGGAGCTGTATTCTTTTTGACTCCTTACAACCCTCTCACTTTATTATCCCTGTTTTACAAACAAAGTGATTTAGGCCCAAAAACTTCACTCAGGTAAGACGTAGCAGAGCCAAGATTCAAACCCAGGCATTCTGGTTCCAGAGCCTTTACCCTTTTTGTATGTGGTTCCAGAGCCTTTACTCTTAACTGCTACTATGTAATGCGTATAGAATATTGTATAAGTTTCGTTTCAGAAAAATTGTCTAGAGTAGAGAGGGCTGTGTGAATGACCAGTCTCTTTTGATTTTATTTTTACTTCATCCCGTGAAGTTGGGATTTTGGAAGAGAGAAGAGAGAATGATACCAAAGTGGGTCTCCATCTTACTCTTTAATTTCCTTCCTTAATTTATTTTCTTTTGACTTTTTCCTTATAGCATCAGCGAGAGCTTTCTAACTGTCAAAGGTGCTGCCCTTTTTCTACCACGGGGAAATGGCTCCTCCACACCAAGAATCAGCCACAGACGCAACAAGCATGCAGGTAAAGTTTGATATAACCCATTCTTTCTTGGTTCCTTTGATTTTCTGTTCTGGAAGTCTGGCTACCTCATCCCCATTTCACCAACAGTTCTGTAACAGTGAAAGAAAGCACTAGACTCTGCTATGATCACTTTTGTTTCACTCTCATAGATCATTTTTCCAGCACTTAGCAGAATACCTTATACATCTAATAGATGTTCAGTAAATTTTTGTTGGGAAAATAGTAAGTTACAAAAATACTCTAATAAAGTCTTATATGACTTCTCAATTAAGGTTTTGATAGGTAAAATATGTTCAGATGTTCCCTCAGATCTATGCAAAATCATTTCAGTTAACCAAAGGTTACAGTTGTTTTTCCTATCTGCTCTCTAGTGATAGTATAAAGAAAAATGATATGATATGATAGATAGTTAATATATATACTAAGATAAATAAAATAAACTCAGTGTCATGGTTGTGATAACAAGAATTACTATATCACATATTGAAATGCCAGTTCTTAAATGCCAGAGTCTTCTTTTTGATTGTGTTTGCATTAAAAAGACTGGAAATTTAACTCAGAGGACTTTTGTAGAAACAAAGAGTCATCAAATAAATATTCATCTAGAGATGAGTATAAGACTCTGATTTTGAAATAACCTGTTAATCTGTAACCAATTCCAATATGAGGATTTCCCCCCCACATATCCAAGCAATTCTTGGACACCAAGTGGGTGTCCTACGATTAACTCAATTCTGACACTGTTTACCTGGAGGTAACATCAGATCCCACAGGTTAAAGGCTTATTTGTACAAGGTTGCCCGCCCGCCCCCCCCCCCCCCCCCCCCCCCCCCCCACCGCTTTAGATGTCAATCACAAATCCAGGTTGTCTGTGGATTGGAGTTTCCAATGATCTTCTCCTTGAGTTCCATTAATTTACTAGAGGGGCTCACAGAACTCTAAGAAATTTATTATAAAAAGGTATAACTCAGGAACACTCAGGTGGAAGAGATGCATAGGGCAAGGTATGTGGGAAGAGACACAAAGCTTCTCTGCCCTCTCCAAGCATGCCACTCTCCCCAAATCTCCATGTATTCACCAACCTGGACACTCTTTGAACCCAGTCCTTCTGGGTTTTTATGGAGGCTTTATTACATAGTCACAATTGGTTAAATTACTGGCCATTGGCCATAGACTCAACCTCCAGACCCTCCCCAGGTCCAGACTCTTCCCTCTTCTGTTCCCCTGCAACCAGCGTCTATACTTAGGTGCTTTCCAAAAGTCATGTTATTAACAAAACAAAATACACCATTATTGCTCTCATCACTTAAGAAATTCCAAGAGTTTTAGCAGCTCTGTATTGGGAACAGAATGAAGACCAAATATCTATTTCTTATTATAAATCACAACATCACACCCACTAATAGTAGTAAATGCTTTTATATTTCCATATGTTGGATTTTTCTAAAGTCAGATGCACTTGTGCTGATGAGGTTAAGAAATAATCTAGGGAAAGCGGTCTCTAGGTATGGAATATTCACAGTTTAGAAAGATAATCAGCTTCATGCATGTCTTCTAACAGCAAGCCTTATTTATGTCATTTGGGGGAAAAAATAAAAAGAACAGTAAGTGGAGAAATCCTGATCTGTGCTATACAAAGAGTGGTTGCTTGTTCTCATAAATGTGCGACCGTAATGATGTGTTACCTCCAGGAGTGGAATAAATTGTAAGTAGTAGGAAGAGAACAAAAAAGACTGCAAACTTTGAGTGTGTAGGTCAGAGGTGAAAGCCAGAAATACTAGATCCCATTGAGACAGTAGTTGAGTTAACAACAATCCAGATAATCTCAGCTGTTTTATTGGCTGTCCTATTTGTTATTTGGACCTTCATCTAGTTGCAAATGTAGCAGCTCAGAATTATAATCCATCTCATTGGATTATAATTATAATTACAAAAATTCTCGAGCATGGAAAATTTTTTAAAGAGTAAGGAGAAAAAAACTCTTTTGAAAATTAGCTTTGGATTACACTTTCTAGAACCTTCCTCTTCAATGCCTACCACCAGTGGGGAGGGACACTTATCCCCAAAATATGAATGCATAGAGGAGATGACCTGGCTAAGCTTTGTATTTCTATTTCACATACATATTTATCACTTACAGTAAAAAGAAGACAAATTATTGGTTTAAATCCAACTTGCCTTACTAAAATGTTAGGCAAATTGCTCTGTGGCATGTAAAGTAGATGGGTCAGTGGCTTTGAAAACTCCTCACCTTGGTTAGCCTTTTTCTTTGGTCTAACTTCTACACTCAACTGCCATCCAGGTTTCTACTTGACCTTGTTCACTTAGCTTTCCCCATACTAAAAAGAAAAGCAGATTTAACACATAACGAATGGATTTAATTTGTAATCCAGACCAGAAAAGATGAGGCAGTATGAGTATAAACGTAGCTCACAAAGCCAGATCTTCACATATGCTGGAGCTGCTTTCGCTGAGCTCGCAGTAACTGAAGGATGATGGCAGAATTGAGAGCAAATCAAGGGCATACAATGTCTAATTGTACTTTCTTATGCATGTTTCTTGAACTGGTTAGAATTTCTTATCTGGGCTTCATTTGAAATATCCAAACAATTTTTTATAATCAAAAAATGATATTATGAGTGAATATCTGCTAACATTTTAAAGGGAAATAGCAAAAAATCTTTAAAAATCGAACTGAAATTGAAACTTAGCTACTCTCAGTGAAGTATATAGAAAACTCTAAGGGAGGGATCTTGATGGTACCACTATATTTCTTCTATTAGTCTGTGAAGAACAGTTTCTCAGTAGAAAATATCCAGTTTTCTCATGACAATATTTTCACCACTAACAACCCGGAGCTTCCACATACCTAAGCTTACAAGAGGAGCTTCGCTGTGGGAGAGGCAGGGCTCCCTCCCTGACTCTTGTCTGACCTTCAGAGACGGCAGCCGGATCTTTGGGCCAGTAGTGCTTGGAGTGGGGACTTAGGGCTGCTGTTTGCCCAGAAATTGTTCTCCAGAAGTTCTCCACCCTGACAATCCTTTCCTCAAGTTATTTGTCCTGATAGAACAGAAGGAAACTTGTTAAAAAGCTTTAGCTACTTAAGTCAGTTGTAACTTGTTACTCTAGTCATTCTTCGTTGTTTACACCTAATACTTTGTCTCCCCACATTGGGTCCTTTTTTTTTTTTTAACAGCTTTATTGAGATGTAATTCACATACTATATAATTGACTCAATTTACCCATTTAAAGTATACATTCAGTGATTTTTTTAGTATAGTCCCAGAATTTAGTATATTCACAGAAAGATGTGCAACCATTAGCACAGTCCAGTTTTAGAACATTTTCATCACCCCAAAGAAGAAACACAATATCCATTAGCAGTCACTCCCTGTATCCCCCACCCTCCCTCCCAGCCCTAAACAACCACTAGTGTACCATCTCTATAGGTTTGCCTATTCTGGGCATTGTATATGAAAAGAACCATATAAACAATATTTTGAGACAGGCTGCTTTCATTTAGCATGTTTTCAAGGGTCATCCATGCTATAGTATGTATCAGTACTTCATTTCTTTTTATGAACATAATATTCCAGTGTATGGGTATACATACCACATTTTATTTATTCATCAATTGATACACATTTGAGTTGTTTCCATTTTTTGACTAATATGAATAATGCTCTGTGAACATTTGTGTACAAG
>NW_011888831.1:6201381-6213382 GCF_000151845.1 Pteropus vampyrus
TCTAATTGTACTTTCTTATGCATGTTTCTTGAACTGGTTAGAATTTCTTATCTGGGCTTCATTTGAAATATCCAAACAATTTTTTATAATCAAAAAATGATATTATGAGTGAATATCTGCTAACATTTTAAAGGGAAATAGCAAAAAATCTTTAAAAATCGAACTGAAATTGAAACTTAGCTACTCTCAGTGAAGTATATAGAAAACTCCAAGGGAGGGATCTTGATGGTACCACTATATTTCTTCTATTAGTCTGTGAAGAACAGTTTCTCAATAGAAAATATCCAGTTTTCTCATGACAATATTTTCACCACTAACAACCCGGAGCTTCCACATACCTAAGCTTACAAGAGGAGCTTCGCTGTGGGAGAGGCAGGGCTCCCTCCCTGACTCTTGTCTGACCTTCAGAGACGGCAGCCGGATCTTTGGGCCAGTAGTGCTTGGAGTGGGGACTTAGGGCTGCTGTTTGCCCAGAAATTGTTCTCCAGAAGTTCTCCACCCTGACAATCCTTTCCTCAAGTTATTTGTCCTGATAGAACAGAAGGAAACTTGTTAAAAAGCTTTAGCTACTTAAGTCAGTTGTAACTTGTTACTCTAGTCATTCTTCGTTGTTTACACCTAATACTTTGTCTCCCCACATTGGGTCCTTTTTTTTTTTTTAACAGCTTTATTGAGATGTAATTCACATACTATATAATTGACTCAATTTACCCATTTAAAGTATACATTCAGTGATTTTTTTAGTATAGTCCCAGAATTTAGTATATTCACAGAAAGATGTGCAACCATTAGCACAGTCCAGTTTTAGAACATTTTCATCACCCCAAAGAAGAAATACAATATCCATTAGCAGTCACTCCCTGTATCCCCCACCCTCCCTCCCAGCCCTAAACAACCACTAGTGTACCATCTCTATAGGTTTGCCTATTCTGGGCATTGTATATGAAAAGAACCATATAAACAATATTTTGAGACAGGCTGCTTTCATTTAGCATGTTTTCAAGGGTCATCCATGCTATAGTATGTATCAGTACTTCATTTCTTTTTATGAACATAATATTCCAGTGTATGGGTATACATACCACATTTTATTTATTCATCAATTGATACACATTTGAGTTGTTTCCATTTTTTGACTAATATGAATAATGCTCTGTGAACATTTGTGTACAAGATTTTGTGTTGGATTGTTTTCATTTCTGTTGGTTTTATAGCTATAAGCCCACACTGGTTCTTACTCGTGAGACTTAGAGTGTCTCTGGGTTTGAAATGTAGTAGAATGGACCTGGCCAAACATAATGACTCTCTTTTTTAATTTTGAAAGTTGAAAGAGTCTGCAAAAATGGAATTGGTCAGAAGCCAGCAGTGAAAATGGAAGGGGGAGGGGGAGGGGTGAGGAAGAAAGGCAAAAACAAACAAACAAAAACTATTCTCTAGAAGGAAAGGTGAAAAAAAAGAAAAGGCTTTCAGACTTGCCGACCTCTTAGACAAACCTGTTTGCCAACCTACTTTTTTTTCTTCTTACATTTCTCCACTTCATGCATATATCTGGATTTCATCTCATAATTAACAGCTATGAAGTTACTTAGAGGAAAATTATGCATGTGGGTACCAAGACCAATGTGAGAACAGGTTACACTGGCATCCATGATGTTTATGTGGCTATGTCAGTCACTTTAGACTCTTAAAAAAGGACTGGACCTGGATGGGCAGAAATGAAGGTTTTTGTTCTCTGATTGTCATCATTTATGACAGCACATTATCTAATTATCTCCTACTAGCCACAGCCTCAGATTTCCTAGTGCAGAATAGGGAATATGAGGAAATCTATAATAGTTTAATACAAAGAAATTGCAACTTAGTTTTGTATATAAGAACAGTTGGTTGGTCATTTTAAAGCACCTAATAATATATTCACCATATATATCCCTTGATATCTGCTATATTTAATACTTTCATTTTAATATCAACCACTAATTAAACCATTGACATTATTCTAGGGGGAATCTAAAAATTTTCTTAGGTTAAGTGCCACTGGAGATTACAATTACAGAAATACGAATGGCAGATTCCTTCATTGTTACCTTCTGTGGGCCTGAAAGCACAGCTAGTGTTGTATCTGCCCAGCAGATCTCACCACCACTCTCATCAACATCCACCATAGTACAAAACAGATTAGTTTCAAGTGTACCTTCTATAGCACAAACGCAAAGCAAATTTTAATGTAGTATAGACTAAAAGTGAATGTATAGGGATGCAGGCTACCATTCTTCCCATTAAAAAAGAAGTCAATAATCATATTAAGACACCCAATTTGTGTCTACTGTAAAGTCCTTCAGTGAACCGGAACTTTCTTTTATACAAGTCTTTAGAGTAGAAGGAATCCTCCCTGTTGATATTACAATGGAGGATAATTATCCTTTGTTTTGTAAATTTCACCAGGTGATCTCCAACAGCATCTCCAAGCAATGTTCATATTACTCCGCCCAGAAGACAACATCAGGCTGGTAAGTTAGCGGTATCATTATAACTTTCTTCCTCAAAAGACTGTCTAAAGTAGTGAACATTAAGCAGTTCCAGGAACTCTGTAGAATAGAAAAGAATGGCATGTCCCTGTCATCAGAGAGCTTAGAATGTAATTGAGGATACAAGCTAATGTGAAATGACATGAAATAATTTGATGGTTCAAGACTTGGCGCCAGTTTGTAAGTTATTGACTATACAGCAATTGAAGTTCAGAAAAGAGAAAACTTGGTGACTTGACCTTACTGAGGAAGGTTTTGTGTGGACAGTAGAATTTGAGCTGGGTCTTAAAAGATGATGAGATTTAGATTGGCAGAAAAACAAGAGACAGTCATTCTAGATGAGGACACGACTGAAGAAAAAGCCCGTATAGGAAGGGACAAGAAGAGAGTGACAAGACCAGGGCTTTGTGCTGGTCTCAGAGTTGGGAGACCTAGGCATCAGTTTTTACTACTCATCTGATGTTGGACAAGTTACTAAGCCTGTCTGTGCCTGTTTTCCCATCTCCTTTCTACCTCGCACAGTGTAGAGAATCAAATAGACATGAAAGCATATTGAAGAGTATAAAGTGCTGCCTAAATATGGGAATTATTGTTACTATAAGGAAGATAAGATACCAGAAAACAAGGCAGGCAAGTAGGGACTTAATACTCTAAACTAGAGGTTTCACACTGGCAGCCCATAGGCCAGAGATATGTTTTGTTTGGACCACACGATGTTTTGGGTTTTTAAAAATCTCAGCCAGAATTTTAAATTCAATGACTTCACATAAAAATCCACAGTTGGGGCTTTTCTTCAAAAATCAAAAATGCTGGCAACACTGAGACCTTATTCTCATGCCAGACTCTGCTCGCCATGGAGAAGAGGGCATTGGTGGCTTGGGTTCGTAGTTTACCATAATCCCCATACCCTATTTTCTCCTGGACACTAAAACCAAATGTCACTGTTTGTCATCATTCCTTCAGTTTTCTTATAGTAGAATATCTAATAGAAATAGGAAAAGAAAAATGAGATGAGCATGTTTCTTTGTGGAAAGTGAAAAGTATTTCTACTCATTTATAATTCACATGGCCTACTTTACTCATTTATATTCCTTACCTGACCCTTTAGATTAATACCTGGAGGTGGTACCTCTACCTCTTCAGTAAGTAGTGAAGCATAACAGGTTTCTGAGCCAAGGAATGACTTGGGACAGCTATAGTATTTAAGAAAGCTTCCTTAGAAGCTAATATAGAACAGAGGGGAGGAGGTGGCCATCTTAATCAGGGAAGCCCATTGGATGGTTATTGCAGTAATCCAGATGTGTGGTGATGAGCCCTTCTAGATTGGGGGTAAGTTGAAAATTGGATATCCATACACATGCTACATTCAAATAGTTAATCTCCGCTTTCTGTATAAGAAGAGAAATAAAGAATAGAATACAAGAATGACTATGGAAAGTTGATCAGGCTTCTGAATTCTAATAATTACTGATTCTTCATTCACTTATTCTGTGTAAATTCTCTTTTTTTTTTTTTACTCTCTCTCTCTCTCTCAAATGCTGCCTCTATCGCCTCCTTGACATGGCCACTAATTTTTGTTGAGAAACTTCTTTGAGATTTAAAAGAATTGAAATAAATCCTTCCATAATTATTTTATATCCTAATCCTTAAGTAACATTATACACTTATGTAAATTTTAGGTAAATCTGGGAGGGTGTGTGTCTATATTTCTTAATATACTTCTATCTTAAACACTTATTTATAAGTGAACAAAGTGGGCGCAGTTCTCACAGCATTAATATTCCAAAATAGTGATACTCAAACTTTAGATTACATCAGAATCACCTGCAGAGCTTTGTTAAACTGCTGCTTGCTGGACTCCACCTGAAGAGTTTGGTTTGGGGAGGGGGAGGCAGTGAAATTTGCATTTTTAACAAGTTTCCAAGTGATGCTGATGCTGCTGGTTCAGGAGTCACACTTCAAGAACAATTCTTCTAAATCTGTACTAACAGTTACTTGTACATATTGGATGTCCGATACACATTTGTTGATAGTTTCCAAAAATTTTGTAGTTTGTTAGAACTAAAGCTGACATTTATTACTCACTTTATCTTTTTCTCATTGATAACCTCTGGAGTTAGGATTGTACTTCTAAATGTTAAAATAATTTTAACCACAAGAGCCATGGGAGAGCATTAAGAAAGCAGTTAGGAAGGCAGAATTGGCAATTCAATTTTTTCTTTCTCTGCTAAAAGCAATTTCAACTGCTTTACATTTATAAAATATAAATTCAGAAAATGTAACTGATGCCTCTGAATTAATTCAGAGTTCAAATGACAGGCCATTTTACAGTTGTTTTGAATTGTTACAAACACATAGTCATTATGCTTCAGATTATTGAGTGAGTCATCTTTAAGAAAATGAGTGAATACATTGTGAGCTTTGGACAAATTAGCACTTTTCTAACTGAAAGGAGCATTTGTAGACTCAAAGCAAAGCCTTTTGTCTTGAGTTAAATTTGGAATGCTAAAACTCTCATACTGGGACTTGTGCATAAGGTTAAGAGTTTGATAGTCAACTGAAAGTCCTGCCTTTAATTTTTTGATAACCCAACAAATTCAGTCACCAAATCCCACATTCTGCTTTAGCATTGAAAACACGACTAAAACAGTATTTCCTCCAGAGAACTCTGTGTTCAAAATACAGTCTCAAACATTAACTATAGTACTTAGGAAACTTAGCTGGTGCAGTGAAGACAGTGGTTTTATAATACTCTTGCACACTCCCAAAGACCCATTTATTTAATTAAAAAATAGACTGGGAAATTAAGGACTTTCCTGACATTTGAAGTAACATCAACTAATGTTTTTAACCAGAGCTGAGGTGCTAGTAAGATACAAGTAGGAGTTTTTGAGTATGTTGCAGAAGAGTTTAAGAAAATGAGTTTTTCTTTTTTTAGTACATTGATTATTTTCCTAAAAAGAAATAGATTTTTTTTCTAAATATAAATGTATTATTATTTTTTTAATCAGACAGTACAGCAAGAGATAAAGAACAAAGTAAAAATTACTTTGTATCCTATATGCTGAGAAAACCATTCTTAGCTCTTTGGATAAGTGTCCTTCTAGCCACGTGTGTGTGTGTGTGTGTGTGTGTGTGTGTGTGTGTGTGTGTGTGTGTGTGTGTGTAATCATACATGTCAAATTCTCTGAGATCTACTCTTACTGAAGTGGACAGTGACAAAAATAGTTAAATCTGAGCATCAGAATACCTTTCTAATCTAGCAAATGCATGATATCTGTAGTCCTGAGAAGCAAAAGTATAAAGTAATTTTAAACAGTAAGGGCTTATGTCTGAGAGGGAGGAAGGGGTGTGTGTGTGTGTGTGTGTGTGTGGGTGTGTGTGTGTGTGTGTGTGTGTGTAAAACTGACAGTGGTAACTGAGGACTCAGCAATGGATAAATCAGGTTGTTGAGGAGGGGTATATGTGTATAAAAGTCTAAGTAATTTTGAGCAATATGAAAATGTCTTACTACTGACCTTTATAACTATGAAGGTTTCTGTATTTGATCTGAGCTCAGAATTAAAAGAAAGAAAATAAAAGTGTATGGTTTGGGGGGGGGTTTGTTTTTTTACAAAAATGAGATGAAAATGTGCTATTTATAACCTGCTTTCTTCACACTTTATCATGGATATTTTTCCATATCAGTAAATAAATCTGTTTTAAATGGCTATACAGAATATGTCAGATTTTTTTAAATGTAAGAATTTCATGATGATAGATTAAAAAAATAAAATAAAACCCAGAGACTCCCTCAAGCTCTATTTCTTTTGAAGACAGTATTCTTTATTAGTGTCATATCTGAAGTCTCTCTTAATTTTTAGATATTGACTTTGCTTTGTTCTTTTGGCTAGAATTTAATATTTACATACTTTTGAAACCTTTCTCTCTGATGGATTGGGTGAGCTGCCTGTCTAGACATTGAGACTTTATAATGTGGCTTCCTGAGGATAAACATTGCATGCGGGGACATGATGTTAGACTCTTGGCGGAAAAAAAATTAAAGGCAAAGATGCACTGTAAGCTTAGAGGGGAGTATTTTCTGATATTAGATGATGCTGAAAAGAAAAGTTATGTCAGATAGTGTTTGTGAACTGCTTGTAATCAAATTTAGCATCTAAATTAGTTACTGAGGAAAATTTTAACATCACTTTTTGGTAGATGAACTTGAAAGCAGATTAGATTCTTACCTCTCAGAAATAAAGCAGAGTCAGGAAATGACTTCCTAGACCTACCTCAGTTCAAGGATTGCAGGATCCAGTTCACCTGAAACTTGTAGTAGGATTCTAAATTTAGATAGTAAATGGACTTTCTTGGAATAATTCTCTCAGTTGCCTTTGCTGCCAAGTTTTAAAATCCAAACTATTGTTTTGTTTGGACAATTAGAATAAACTTCAGTAGTATCTTTTTCAATGAGGACGTTAGCTAATCAGATGCATCTGAATCATTGTCTTATTCAAGTCATCTATTCCATGTAAATTCTGGAGACTGCAGAAACATTGGAATTGCTGCCAATTCTAATAATAGTGTATTAGGTACAAACTACCACCTTAAATTACATTTGTCCGATCGGCTTGACGAATTAAATTATTAGATTTTGTTAATCTTCTCCCCAACAGAGGACTATGCAATGAACCTCAGACCAAGGTAGATATTAGGTTTTTCTTTATGATGTAGCTCTTAAAATTTTGTTGAATTCTTTAATCTAGAATCTTAAAGCTTAAAAGGAATTTTGAAGCCTCAGCTCCATCCCCTGACATTACTTGATTTTTTCTGTAAAAAAGTTCATTTCATTCTTCTAATTAGGATATAAGAGTCGAACTAATATCATGGCTCCTGACCTCCTGATTAAATAAAGCTCTACTTCCCTTTAGGAAGAATTTAATAATTACTTATAGGTACTATCTAGAAGTCCGTGATCAAATCCCAAAACCTCTAAATGCTGTTCTTCCATCTAAGAAGCTTAAAATTCAGTGACTCTGAGATATGCTAGTTACTCAAGCCTAAGTCAGTATGGGATGACTGGGACTTTTCCCATTAGTTTTAGGGTCTTCTCTTGTGATTAAATTAAGCAAGGGAAGGCCAAACATTTGAAATGCTCTTAATATGATGGATTGATTGATTGATTGATTGATTGATAGATGATAGAAAGAAAGAAAGAAAGAAAGAAAGAAAGAAAGAAAGAAAGAAAGAAAGAAAGAAAGAAAGAAAGAAAGAAAGAAAGAAAAATACACCAACTACACTTTTTAAAAGGAGGCAACTAGTGTTTATACTGAGTACCACAAAGAAACTCTTGCTGCTTACTTGCTAACTTAGCCTGATAACTTGCATTATAGTTAGTACTTACGGAGGTTATTTTTTTTCCTTTTATCAGCTTCAACTTAGCCAATCAGTTGGTGTAGAAGCTGTGGATAAATTATCAGAAGCACAGTTCAGTCGTTCCCATGCCATTTGTATTTGAGCCTTGCCAGAAATTCTCAAAGCTTTGACCAAGGATAAAAGAGCCTTTAATATATTCAGGAAACTGAACAGTTAGCTCAAAGCTTGCTGAGGCAAGCCCAAGTTTAGATATATAATAATATCTGACATCTTGTTTATAAGAAACTCTAGTTTACTTGCACTGGGTTTCTGGTTAGTTTAATATTTTGTCAATCATTTCTAGAATCAAGAGAGTCAGTGCTACCTCCCAGTCCTCCTGTGCATTTACTCCTGTCCATCGTTCTATGTGTATAATGCCCACTTGGTCTCAGCCCACTAGGGCTAGACCTTCATTAACTTAAATATTAGTTCCTCTTAGCTTCTCACAAGTTAATTTATGTTAAAATGCTCTGTTACGTCATGGAACATAGAGCCAGCAGTACAGCTCTCTACCTTGCATACTTGGAATCAGAATGGTGGACATTACATTCTTCTCCCATCAGCTCTTACTAGAAACAGGCTTTAATGTAGCCACTTCTACTGTTAGTGCTTCCCTGGCTTTTCCTAGGAATATCAGAATGGAGTCAAAAAGATAGCCCGGGGAATCTCACCTCTGCCTTGCTAACTGGGTCATTTGAGTTGTGTAACTATGTCTTTTTTCTTTGCCTGGCCACTTTTGGAATAGTGACTGATGTGAGGGGAAAGAGATTCCGAGAAGAGCAGCACTGGAAGAATTCCAAATAGAAATTTTTGTCAAATTTCTGACAAATGTCTTGAGCCAGTTGATGGGTTTGGAACTCTGTTTCTCTTCTGAAATAAGGAATGGGAGACGGCATATTTTATACAGAGGAAATTGCCTCCAGTGTACATTTTCCTGGCTTTTTATTAATAGATAATAAGAAGAGTGAACTAGACTGTGCGCTCTTTCTCTTCCTCCCTTGAATCCTCAGCAATTGTACTCTGATTGTATGTATATACAGTAGATATATAGTAAATATTTGAATGAATGTTTACTTTATTTTTAAGGTATATAAAGTATCTTTTTGAGTTTCTTAAGAAAATTTCCAAACACGTGAAGTAGAAAATATATCCTCATGAACCCATTACTCAGCTTTAATAACTATCAACATTTTACCAGATTTCTTTCATCTGTCCCCTTCTTTTTTCCTTTCTTTGTTGGAACATTTTTAACCATTTTATTGAGGTATAATCAACATGGAAAATGTTGTACATATTTAATACATACAACTTTATGAGTTTGGAGATAATATACACCCATGAAACCATCACCATAATCTATGCCATAAACATATCCATTACCTCCAAAAGTTCCCTCCAACCCTCTCTACTGATGATGATGATGATTATGATAATGATGAAGATGAAGATGATTAGAACACTTAATATCAGATCTACCCTCTAAGCAGATTTTTTTTTTAAGTAGACTTTATTTTTTTGGAGCAGTTTTAGATTCGTAGAAATATTGAGCAGAAGGTTCAGCAGGTCTTCGAATAACATTTCATAAAAATGTTGATGAGATTAAACTGTAGGAGCATAACTCTTCTTTATATCAGTTAGCCTGTAGTAAAACTGTTTTTGTTATACATCATTTTGCTGAAATTCACAGAATCTATCTCTATCAACAATGTTGAGAACTTACAGAGATTTCCCATATACCCTCTATTCCCACTCATGCATAGCCTTACCCATTATCTCCATCTCCCACCAGAGTTGTACATTTCTTGCAATTGATAAACCTACACTGACACATCATTATTAATTCAAAGTTTATAGTTTATATTAGAGTTCATGCTTGGTGTTGTACATTCTATGGGTTTTAATAATGACATGCATCCACCACTTTAGTATTATACAGAGTCATTTCACTGCCCCCAAAATCCTCTGTGCTCCCCTAACCCCTGACAACTAATGATCATTTTATTGACTATACTTTTACCTTCTCCAGATTGTCATATAGTTTGAATCATATGGTATCTAGCACACATATTGGCCTCTTTCATGTAGCAATATGTATTTAAGTTTCCTCAGTGTCTTTTCCTGACTTAAGAAAGAGGCATAACCACAATGTCATTATCACATTAACAGTAAATTCTTAATATCATCTAAGACCCTGTCCATATTCAAATTTTCCAAAAGCCCTTTTAAAGTATCATAAATTAACAATAAAAAACTTTTTGACAAAAAATGATATAAGCTTCTGAAAAAGTAATTTCTTTGTTACTGAAACTAAAGAAAAGCTTTAGTTTTTAAAAGTAGTGTATAATCTGTAAGACTTCAATAGAGCATCTCCTTAAATATTAATAGTTTACTTCACATTATAATTGTTTATGGAATATTGATCTGTGTGTCCAATGTTTACATTTATGTAACCTCAAATTCCCCGATTCAAGCTTTAGAACATGCCCTGGTAATTGTTGTAAACTGCTTATCACAAACATTTTTTGAGCATTTACTCTATGTCAAGCAGGTAAGCTTTGCATGCATTATTTCATATGATCCTAACAACTCAATGAGATAGGTATTATATCTCCTGTCAATTAATTTAGTAACTTACTGAAGGTTTTATAGTTAATGCATGAGTCAGGATTTGAATTTAAGTCTCCTAACTATGGGTTCTGCTATCTCCCTGAGTATGCTTTAAGATGCTGATATAAAAAAAGATTAAGATTGAATGATCTAAAATTGAGCTTCTAAATTTCTTAATTTCTCTATTGTCTTTTAACCTTCAGGCTGTAAGGCTAGAAAGTACTTACCAGAATCGAACACGCTATATGGTAGTGGTTTCAACTAATGGTAGACAAGACACTGAAGAAAGCATCGTTCTCGGAATGGATTTCTCCTCTAATGACAGGTATGAGAGGATGAGAAGACTCCTTTTTAAATAACCTATTCCAGTTGCCTTTTGAGTTATTACAAAAACATCTTAGGCAGGTCTACTCTTAAAGTTTAGTGCCTTAAACCAGAGAACACAAAAATATCCTCACAATCTTGAGAAACAAAAATGTCTAATGAATGTCTTTGGTAGTGTGTTTCTAATTGACACTATTCTTTACCTTCTTCTCATCTTTAGGTGGTAATGTTATGAAGCAAATGGTTTAAATGTATATCCCCAGGAGGAAAAAAAAAGCTGCGTTTTCTTTGTAGTTAACTTCATTTTAAGCAGTAAAGATTCACTTTGGTGATTCTAGGGCACACACCCTTTGTGATATTGTGCCAATGGCTCCTGGGTTCAAAGAGAGCCCACTTTAACTCCAATCTCTTGTATTTATCCATGGCCTTACACCTTGCCTTTATGAAATGTTTTGCTTTATTTTTCATTCTGCGTTAAAAAAAAAATGGGAGCGGGGGTGATTCTTTAAACTCTAAAACAGAACCTTTTATTATCATGCACCTTTGGCTTTAGTGGCACGTTACATCATATGATTAAAGGTATCAGACATCACACAGAACCTGGCTTTACTGTGTCCCTAAGGTTTGTTGCTTTCCCTTTTTATATTCCCACTTTTTCTGGAGAATCCTTGGGAAGACTGTGGAATGTGGCTGCTAGGCAGATCTCTACATTCTAGATAATGAGCCTCAGGAAATCCTGCCAGATGTCTCAAAGCATTGACTTCCTGGCTCAGGACTAGAATGGAACTGTGGTGTAGCTAGGGGTGTGACCCAGGCCTGGGAGATCTTAGCCACAAAGAGAAGAGGAGACTGAGAGTGATTCTAATTGTCCTGATGGTTGGGGGGAGGGGGACGGATCACATTGTCACTAGAAGTTTTCCAAACTAGTGTTTACCAGAGCTTGTACATAACAATCGACCTGAAAATAATTTGTGGGTTCATAAGGATCACAAGGCCAGAGTCGTTACTTTGTTTACCAGTTACAGCCCTTAATTGTATGCTCTGAAATGTGGCTTCCTAAATTGTAAGCCACATTTAGGAAGCTTTTCCTCCTGCATGGTTTTAACCTCTGGTGCTAGCTCAGCAACAGACCTTTCAGTAAACATTTA
>NW_011888831.1:6213432-6218620 GCF_000151845.1 Pteropus vampyrus
TAGGTATTATATCTCCTGTCAATTAATTTAGTAACTTACTGAAGGTTTTATAGTTAATGCATGAGTCAGGATTTGAATTTAAGTCTCCTAACTATGGGTTCTGCTATCTCCCTGAGTATGCTTTAAGATGCTGATATAAAAAAAGATTAAGATTGAATGATCTAAAATTGAGCTTCTAAATTTCTTAATTTCTCTATTGTCTTTTAACCTTCAGGCTGTAAGGCTAGAAAGTACTTACCAGAATCGAACACGCTATATGGTAGTGGTTTCAACTAATGGTAGACAAGACACTGAAGAAAGCATCGTTCTCGGAATGGATTTCTCCTCTAATGACAGGTATGAGAGGATGAGAAGACTCCTTTTTAAATAACCTATTCCAGTTGCCTTTTGAGTTATTACAAAAACATCTTAGGCAGGTCTACTCTTAAAGTTTAGTGCCTTAAACCAGAGAACACAAAAATATCCTCACAATCTTGAGAAACAAAAATGTCTAATGAATGTCTTTGGTAGTGTGTTTCTAATTGACACTATTCTTTACCTTCTTCTCATCTTTAGGTGGTAATGTTATGAAGCAAATGGTTTAAATGTATATCCCCAGGAGGAAAAAAAAAGCTGCGTTTTCTTTGTAGTTAACTTCATTTTAAGCAGTAAAGATTCACTTTGGTGATTCTAGGGCACACACCCTTTGTGATATTGTGCCAATGGCTCCTGGGTTCAAAGAGAGCCCACTTTAACTCCAATCTCTTGTATTTATCCATGGCCTTACACCTTGCCTTTATGAAATGTTTTGCTTTATTTTTCATTCTGCGTTAAAAAAAAAATGGGAGCGGGGGTGATTCTTTAAACTCTAAAACAGAACCTTTTATTATCATGCACCTTTGGCTTTAGTGGCACGTTACATCATATGATTAAAGGTATCAGACATCACACAGAACCTGGCTTTACTGTGTCCCTAAGGTTTGTTGCTTTCCCTTTTTATATTCCCACTTTTTCTGGAGAATCCTTGGGAAGACTGTGGAATGTGGCTGCTAGGCAGATCTCTACATTCTAGATAATGAGCCTCAGGAAATCCTGCCAGATGTCTCAAAGCATTGACTTCCTGGCTCAGGACTAGAATGGAACTGTGGTGTAGCTAGGGGTGTGACCCAGGCCTGGGAGATCTTAGCCACAAAGAGAAGAGGAGACTGAGAGTGATTCTAATTGTCCTGATGGTTGGGGGGAGGGGGACGGATCACATTGTCACTAGAAGTTTTCCAAACTAGTGTTTACCAGAGCTTGTACATAACAATCGACCTGAAAATAATTTGTGGGTTCATAAGGATCACAAGGCCAGAGTCGTTACTTTGTTTACCAGTTACAGCCCTTAATTGTATGCTCTGAAATGTGGCTTCCTAAATTGTAAGCCACATTTAGGAAGCTTTTCCTCCTGCATGGTTTTAACCTCTGGTGCTAGCTCAGCAACAGACCTTTCAGTAAACATTTAACCTGAAAGAGCACCTACCTTGTCTACATTCATTAATATTTTAAGGCTATGAGTAGATTTTTATTCCTTTAGATCTGTACTGTACAGTATGGTAGCCACTAACCACATGTGATTATTTAAATAAATTAAAATTAAATAAAACTAAAATTTCGGTTCCCCAGTCACGACTAGCCACATTTCAAGTACTCCAGCTATATGTGGCTACCATATTGAACAGGACACATATAGAACATTTCCATCGTTGAAGAAAGTTCAGTTGGACAATGCTGCTCTAGATCTTATTTCCTTTGTTTCATTCGTCCTGACTCCTCCCGAGGAACTCTCATAAAACAGGAACTGGGGCTACATGAAAACTTCACTTGAGTCTTCCGCTAGAGAGAAGGCAACAATTTCAGATTCTCCTGACCCAGAGTGTGAGAAATCAGATGTCCAATCTTATCTCTTTTACTTTATCCTGAATATTCTCAGAAATCATAAGACTGCTTATTAATATGGGTGCCCAGTATTTTATCCTCAGTGAACTGCACCTATCTTCAGCAATTGTGCCTGAATCATATCTACCAAAGGAAAATTTTAGTTTATGGAAGACAAATTGATATGAAAAGCTATAAAAACTAGTTTTCATTCTGTTTGGCAAACTTGATGCTATGAATTTCCATAGATCCTCTGTTTGAATGAGCTCTCAGATAGTAAGAGAAATGCTGCCTACTTCAGAATAATGGTGCTCAAGTAATCTATTATCATTTTTATCTTAATTTCTGTTGAAGGAATTTGTATCATTTTGTATCTTAGAATATAAAAAGTTAATGTTTCAAAACAGTATTAAACCAAAATAGAAACCAGATTGCTTGTGACATACTTTTCCCAAGTTGTTCTCAAAATATGTTATAGCAATTCATTTAGCCTATTTACAAGTTCTTTGAGTATTGTGTCATATTTTAAATACTAATTTTTTTAGTACACAGCGTAACCTTGGTTTCCAAATTGCATTGAATATATTTCAAGTTATAAAATAATAGAAGTTTACAGCGTTGTTTTATAAAATTTTTTCTTTGTACCCCCAACACCTTGATATGTCTAGTACTTGTAGACAGTAAATATTTGTTAAATGGATGAGTATCTATTAAAATAAGTAACTATAATGAAGAAAAAAACTCATGAGATTCAGGGTAAACTGGATAAAAACACAAGGTGCCTAATTCAGGCCTCTCTTTTATATTCTGTGAAAAAGCTATTTCTTACTGTAAAAAAGCACTCTAACCTGAATAAAAGCTGAAAATGTGATGCTTGGTTCCTACACATCATTGTCATCTGTCCAAAATTTAACTGGTGTCTGGTTACAAGCTCATAACCTTCTGTATCTTATGTAGTTGCTTAATTTCTAGATTTGTCACTAGGTTATCAATCCTTCATCTTTATACCCAAATTATAGTTGTCGCTAGGAATCTGGCTAAGCACTTAATAACAACAACAACAAAAACTAAACTAAAAATAGCTGCACTCCACCTTAGGAAGCCATTTTCGAAACAGGTTTTCCTCGCACGCACTTACCTCATCTACTGAACAAAAATAGCTGTGGTGCTATCTTTCTCCCTCCCAGACTCTGGCATGATAGTTGTGTGTCTAGAGTTCAGGCCCAGGGTTCTAGTGTGGATAAGCTGTTGCAATCTTAATTTGAATCCCCTGAACTCTGGAATCACTAGTGGAGTGTTAAGTAACACCAGCAAGTGCAGTGCAGACACGGCCCAGCTAGGGAATGCTCTTCATTAGCCCTGTAGTGACTCCAACAGTTAAAGCTTGGTATTCCTCATGTTGTTTTTAATACATTTTCATAACGTTCCCCTCCCCCAAAATGCACTTTTAGAGCACCCATTACAGATTCATAATCAACATTTGTTTTGTATCAGTATATTGATATATATTGTTTTAAATATTAAAATTTTTAATGATAATCTTAGGAGAGTAGGTTTTGTTACCACCATTTTAAGGTGAAGAAATTAAAGCTGAGAGAGGTTAAATAACTTGTCAAAAGGAATTGAAGTACTGAAGGAGATCAGATCCAGATCTTTTGACATAACTGCTCAATAAGTGGTAGTTAAACATTTTTTGGTGTATTATCTAATTTAATCTTCAAAACAGCTCAATAAAGAAATTTCTATCCCAGTTTTATAGATGAGGAAACTGGAGCACAAAGCAATTAAATAATTTGCCTAAGATTATACAGTTAGTGCCAGAACCCAGGTTCCAAAGGCCTTCTGACTCCAGAGCCTGTACTCTTAACCCTTCACTGTTCCATCTCCCACATCCAAGGTTCCTTCTACTATACTAGTTTTCTTGCTGGGCTAGTGTGTGATTTAAGTGGTATTTTAATGTAATACTAGGGCTACCCTTTTTTGGGTGTTAACGTTCCCCCTATTCACTGCCTTTCAGCAGTTCTAGTTCAGTGCACAGTCACTAAGCACTGTTGTATTTAAGTTGTGTCTGTTTTGTCTCTCTAACTTGATCACAAGGCATTAACAATTACTTTTTTGTATATTTTAATTCCCTTTCCCTTTTAGACTATTGAGTGTATTCTGGGGTTCAATAAATCTGTGTAAACCTCAGAAGTAGAATTGAGCAAATCACATTGAGGTCCTCAGCAACCAGCAGTAGTTCTTGGTATTAGAAATAATTCTTGGAATTGAGTTGGATGCTGTGACTTTGGGCTGAAACCTGCCAATCATAAGTCAGCCGCAGTCACCTGGATTTTTTAGTGCCCATTTGCAAGACAGCAATACAAGGAGCTCAGTCAATGTTTTTTTGTTGTTGTTGAATATTTAAGGACCTAACCTGTTTAATACAGCTCTTGAACACATACATTGGATTAATAGTTATATAGAAATTTCTTCACTCTAACACTTATGCTAGAATTTAGAGCTTAGAGGCTTATCTTTTGTGTTGAAAGAGTTACTAAAACAAAGAACTGCTGCCTACAATAACAGGAAGTAACTGGACTATTTCTTGTCTTGCAGTAGCACTTGTACCATGGGCTTAGTCCTGCCTCTCTGGAGTGACACCCTAATTCATTTGGATGGTGATGGGTAAGAGCTTTTTCTTTTTATTCTCTTACAGAAAGCCAAGGGGTGGGGTTCCATCTTAGTGCCCATTCATTCAGCTGAATGGGAGGCCCAATGTGCCCAACTGAACTGTCGTGTCAGCAGCTCAATGAGTCCTTTTAAACTCCTGTTTTGTAAAGTGGAGTGAAAATGCAACTTGCCAGGGCCTCTCACTTCTGTTCTTCTAGGCTGACTATGGTAAGATCCAAACAAAGAAGAACTAGTTTGTTGGCTCACTCTTTAATCTGAGCATGTGGGACTATTGCAATGCTCTCCCAGAGGATGATATGTTCTGTTTCAAATAACCTCTTGCTGCCTCTGCCAGCTGTCAGCCTACAATATAACCCCTTTTCTGTGCCAATTCCTTCTAGTGACCCTCCACCCCCACCTCCTGGTGTTTTTAGAATGTGTCCCCAAGAGACCAAGATGTTTGCTCCAACTTATAAAACCAGAGTCAGGTTTGCTAAGAACCCACGAAACTTCCAAATAGAAATATATAGCAGAACAGTTTGTCCGTAGCTACAGCTGGGAAACTGTATGTAATTCCCTAATAACTCTAATGTAGGAGTCCATTCATTCTGCTCAAGTCCTATACTCTAGTTCTTCATGA